>NC_089795.1:8871323-8883823 GCF_040412425.1 Macrobrachium rosenbergii | reverse complement strand
AGCCAGATACTTGAACTCTTGTAACAATAAAAATTACGACTGAGTACTCTAAAGGTAACAGTGATCCCTTAAAAAGCTAATTAATCACTTAAAAAATCAAACAAAGTTTATCAAAATAAACACGAAATATACTAGAATAAAAGGGCATAACTCCAACAAACAATTTTAACTGTTTCCCTGGTCTTAATTCACTTCAGCAAAACTAAAGGAACAAAACATATTTATCACTTTGCCTTAAGCACACAATTAATCCTATTCACTGGTGGTCAACAAATGAAACACTGTTTTTAAAAAACATTAAATACAAAAATTTATTTTTAAATTTAAAATTTATACTTATAATTCACAATCTGAAGAAATTTACTATTACTTGAAAACAACACAAAATTTAACTAATTCTTGAATTAAATTATTAAACAAAAGTAAATCACAAAACTTTAATTTGTCAAGAAATTAAATTAATCAAACAAAATTTAAACTATCAAGAATTACTCAAGATTTGAAAAGTAAATCTGAATAAATGAAAGTTAAATCAAGTACACAATGTTAAATTATCAAGAAATATTTAAAATGCTAAGTAAATAAATGTTCAATCACAAATATATAAAACATGAAAAATCAATAGATTGCAAACAAATAACACAAAAATTCACAAAAGATTTACTAATAATAATTTCACCATCACAAAAATTCTCTCAATATACATTATTTTACCATGGTAATAAAAACTCAAATTCACTTTACCTTACAGAAGCTTGTGAAAACCTTTGCAAAATCACCTGCAGCTGCTTTAGATTCACAAAACACACTCTTTTGTCAGGTGCCGTTACCAAATTTGAACACTTTTCCTACATTCAGATCTCAAAAGCTAAGTTTAATACCAGTGACCACAAATATTCTACGTTAATAACTTCTCTCTTTTGAAGAAAGAGAGAGAGAGAGAGAGAGAGAGAGGGGGTGGGAATCACAGCTAATAGTCTCTCAAATCAGAATAAACAGATTTCAGAATTCCAGAAGGAAATTAAATTAAGGCATTTTGGGAACGAGATATGAGAGAAGGTTCTAGATAAAAGGAAGGTGACATCACTTCCAGCAAAATGTTTTGAACACAATCAGGACAATACATGATCAGAGCAATGTAATCTAAAACATGACGCAACAGCCATGTGCTTCTGTGCAACACTGGTTCATATTTCTCAAAAGTATGCGTCTTTACCAGAAAATAGAATAGAATACATGTAACATTGTGAAATTATTCATCTTCTTCTCGTATGAGACAAAGCTTTTACAGAAATCGTTACACGGACAAACAGACTGCAAGTGGCTAATTGTGACTGGCATGTTTTAAAAACAAAACGAAAAACCCAAGTTGGTTTCCAGAATGGATCAGCAATTGTTATCTCGACCTGTCAGCGCTTGATCTCTTGCCATGACAACTGAAGTTTGAAACAAGCTTTCACAGAACACACACACATGGTGCTGATATACTACGTTACTATTAAAAATGTATTATTAATTCTAAATTACGCTGTTAAGTTATCTAAATCACTAACTCTTTTGAGATCTGATACTACACTACATGTGATATTTCAACAATTATTATTATTACACATAACACCTGATAAACAGAAGAGTAAATATATCAAAACTATAGGATGATATACATATTACAAGGCAACATCATGAAAATGTATAAATATATATATATATATATATATATATATATATATATATATATATATATATATATATATATATATATATATATATATATATATATATATATAATATATAAAGATAAAATAATGAAGGAAACGGAAACACTGGAGTGCTGCGAGGCCTTTCGACACTAGTCCTTTACTTAGCAGACTGAAGAAACATAAAAGTATGTTTACAAAGAAAGCTCATATAAATGGCAGATGGGGATTATAAAGGAAACATATGTACCTGGAATCCAACACAATTGAAGAATTAGTAGAACTGCCAAAACAGGATTAAATATTTAAGAGGTTTTTACAAAGGATTAAGATCAACCGTTCAGGAGCAGGGACAGGACAATTAAAAGATTATACAGGTTCGTGACTGACCACCTAAAAATTTTTAGTACAACACAATAATTCTCTTTTTTGTAAACAATAATAACTTTTTGCAAGATGAACATTTTTACAAATAAAAAAAATTATATTAAACATACGGATATATAGAAAATATATAAAAAAATTATATTAAACATACGGATATATAGAAAATATATATCAAGAAGCATTTTTGCAGTTGTCATGAACGTTGAGGGTGCTTCATACAAGCTAGGAACAGAACATGGTGTTTTCAAGCAACTGTATTCCAGAAGTGAGTTTTTTATTCTACATGAGAAACTGCTCACACTGGAGTCCATGGTCACAGAAGAAAAATCACTATGAACTGTTGTGTCTTCCCAATCACTGACCGGCAACCAAGGGTACACTTGATGCAATTGCATTACTAAGTGCACAACAAATTGCTGCAAATGTAGAAATAAGAAACTGTTGTGCAATTCCAAATGTCATAAAAGCCCATCTTGTTGTAACAAGTGATGATCGAGATTGATGAAGTAAAGAGATTGTATCAAGTATGAAATTATACGGATGCACCAAAATCTACTCTTGATTTTTTTCTTCCGACTTCCGCCGATCGGTCCATGCCATTTCTCAACTGGTCGGCCAAATCCCGAAATCAAGAAAAGATCAGACATTGGCCAATCAAATAACAGAGAAATTGGCCATTTCCCGAATTGGCAGGCCACTTCCCATTTTGGATGATTTTGGGTTTTGGTTGTAACATACATACATATACACACATATATATACATACACACACACACACACATATATATACATACACACACACACACACACACACACATATATATATATATATATATATATATATATATATATATATATATATATATATATATATATATATATATATATATATATATATATATATATATATATATATATATATATATATATATATATATATATATATATATATATATATATATATATATTATATATATATATATATATATATATATATATATATATATATATATATATATATATATATATATATATATAGCATATATATATATATATATATATATATATATATATATATATATATATAATTCATGAAATTACAAATGTTGTTTAATAACAAATTCACGCTACCTCGGGAATATCCCCGATGGGTAATGATCACTGAAGGGGAATTTGTAAGTGATAAATGGATCGGTACTGCCAGGTCTCGATCCCACGACACAGTTTCCTTCCAACAACTCCAGTCAACGGTCTACCCACTGAGCTATCAAGAGAGGTACAATTAAATACCGAATCTGCTGTACTTGTTTACCCGTCGAGAGCGGGGAAATTATACTTAGTTTTGGTATTAACCCACCTCCATCATGACAGCTCATTGGTACGTTTGGAACACGCAGCTCTTATTATGAATTTTTTTTTTATCACACCGTGATTTATATACATTCATGAAGCTACAAATGTTGTTTAATATCAAATTCACGCTACCTCGGGAATATCCCCGATGGGGAATGATCACCGAAGGGGAATTTATAAGTGATAAATGGATCGGTACTGCCGGGTCTTGTTCCCATGACACAGTTTCCTTCCAACAACTCCAGTCGACAGTCTATCCATTGAGCTATCAAGAGAGGTATAAGTAAATGCCAAATCTGCTGTACTTGTTTGCACGTCGAGAGCAGGGAAATTATACTTAGCTTCGGCATTAACCCACCTCCTCCATGACAGGCAGCGTGAATTTGATATTAAACAACATTTGTAGCTTCAAGAATGTATATAAATCACGGTATGATAAAAAATTCCACAATAAGAGCTGCGTGCTTCAAATGTCAACTCTCAAAGGAGGCTTCATCAGGGCTGGACTAAAAATCAACATGCATAGTTTTTATTGGTGCATGCGAACGTTTGAATTTCATACATGACGTTTGGGGTGCTGAATTTCTATTGGTCCGGGTCTTATTCTCTTGCTGGCCGTCTGGGCGAGATCGTACTTCTTAGGACACTGCACCACAATAGAAATTCAGGACCCCACGAGGACCCAGGAAGTAAATATCTTTCTTTCTCTTTCCTTTGTAAATATTACATTTGATGTTCCTAAGAAACAAATATATACAGATATCTAATGTAATTATTTATCCTACGCACTCCAAATTTCATTTGAGGTTTAGAATCAAATTAAAGTAACCTATTAAGCTATTAGTCAAAATCCAATTAAATGTGAACAAGGTGTAATAATACAAGGTGTAGTAATTGTCCACTACTCGCAGGTCTTCTAAAAATGAATTATTCGTCAATGATAACGATCCTGTTGTGTAACGAAATGTTTCCTTGGGAAGTGAGGTATGATTTTAGATTACCGCAGTTAATAGGCAGTTATTGCTTTATTTCGTATTCTCTCTCTCTCTCTCTCTCTCTCTCTCTCTCTCTCTCTCTCTCTCTCTCTCTCTCTCTCTGTGCTTTATGAAGGCGCTGAATGTTATGGTGAATTCCTTGAAACTTATTTTTGGCAATTTTGGTAGCAATAGACCAAAGAAATTTCTTTGCATCACCTCGCGTCCTTTCCTCAAGACACTGAGAGATCTCGGTCAGCTTTCTGAAAAGCAAATCTCGCAGCGACGTCTCTAAGTATCCACTTGGCTCTGATTGCTTGTGCATTTAATGGTCCCTAAGCTACAAACAATTTAAAACCGAAAGGGATTCACATGTAAAACGACGATTTCGACATGTGACTTTTGGCTGGTAGAGCCTTTCAAGGTATGTATGTTGATGCATTTCTCTTGACATCATCTCACTCATTTTATTTTCTTTTTGGTAGAGGCTATTTTCGACATTCAACCAATTTCGTTTGGAACTCATAATCATAAAATTTTATTTTTAGTTTAGTTGTTACTAATTGCTTCCTCTTGAATCAGAGGATATCACGAAGTCATTAGAAGAATGATATTTTTCAGTCTCATATATATATATATATATATATATATATATATATATATATATATATATATATATATATATATATATATATATATATATATATATATATATATATAATATATATATATATATATATATATATATATATATATATATATAAATCCACAGAGAGAGAGAGAGAGAGAGAGAGAGAGAGAGAGAGAGAGAGCTCGTTGGATTGTAAAAGACCTTGACGTATTTCGAGATTTATTCTAAGAAAATCATTTCAAGAGTGAGTTTAAATAAAAAGCCATCACAGGTAATATCCAATTAAGCAAAATGACTCTGACTTAAAAATTCGTGATGGTTGTCCTCCAATGTTTTACCGCAGTCATAACACACACACACACATATATATACACACACACACACACACACACACACATATATATATATATATATATATATATATATATATATATATATATATATATATATATATATATATATATATATATATATATATATATATATATATATATGGATATCGAACCTTTTTCCTTTTAAGAAACTGAACATTTTCAGTTTTAATGAAACAAATCAAATTTTAGAGAAAAGCTGTATTTTCTGGGACTGACAAGTCGAGCCTAAGTTCCCCTGTACTTAATTAGTACCCGCAGGGAACACCTGCCCAAAAAAACCTTTCCCAAATCCTGCTCTCTCTCTCTCTCTCTCTCTCTCTCTCTCTCTCTCTCTCTCTCTCTGCCTTGCTCTCATTTGTTTCAGAGAATCTTACAAGGGAGAAAAATAGCCGGAGGGCATCCGGTTAGCCATGGAGTACATACCAGTGGCCAAAGAGATGCTGTCGTTTGGAGACAAGCAGTTAGTACTGAGCGAACCACCGCCCAAGGAAGATCTCTTCCAACCTTACAGAGCTGATCGGAGCCCTAATCTCTCTCCATTGATGACTGAAGAGAAGCAACCATTGAACAAGCTTGCCAACTCCATTACGGAAGCAGAACCCACTCATGCTTTGCTAAAGCATGGATAATTTGCAAGGTACGTCTGGAATAAGGGAAGAGTCCGCCCTTACGCTTTATTCTTATCCCGAACTTTTCACCTTTATTATTCCCTTCTGTGTTCTCTACCAGTGCACTGAAATTATGTCAAGTGTCCCTTTGAACCCAGTGAATTAATGAGTCATTATCCTTTTGACAGTGATATATGTAAATGAATGAATAACTTTCTCGAATCTTGCTCTTGTTGTTTATGTCCATATGGAGGGAATTTTCACTCATCAGACTTCTCTCTGCTTGCAGGAATCGATGTATAATTTCTCTCAATTGCAGAGAGGAGCTCAGAGTCTTGGGTGCTGCATATTTCGCTTTTCTAAATCAAGACCTCTGTACTCCATGCAGAATCCCACCGTTTTTTGAGGAATTTAATTGATTACTGATATGCTGTACTATTAATCTATCCACTCCATTGATTTAAATGTAACTGTAAATATATGAATTAACTAAAGCCCTGGATTTCAATTCTGTTTTCCCCAGTGAGCATGAATTTTCTCTTTAATTATTGTTCAGTAGTGGCCGGTGGAAGACTGTTGGCCCTTATAAAACAGATGAGTCCCTTTTTTCTGCCACTGCTAACAGTAACATTGTGTATATATTATTAAGGTTTTTGCCTGGGAAGAATGTGTGACTCACCACGGAGGTTTCAATTCTGACTGCAGGTGTGGACTCAGGCAAAATACATGAAAGAAATCTAAGCTGTAGGCTTTACTTCAATAGTAAATGTTGCAGATAAATGCTTGGGTTCACTTAAAATCACTTCTATTGACATTTATTAATTAATTCAGAAGAATGGGGAATTTTGAAAACCAAACAGGTAAAACAGATTCCAGTGGCTATGACCAAGGCACAAGCACAAGGTGAACTGATGATTCCCCAGATAACAACTACGTCTGCAATCAAGAACAGATTCGGTTACCTACACAAAAATAGGTAGTGTAATTTGGGAGTCAAGGTGGTTGCAAAGAAGGTGACAAAGAAACTTGATTCTAGGCACTGGTATACTGGTGAACTTTGGATATTTACTCATTGCACTAAACAAATCAGGTTTTGTGAAAAATCGCACTTCAGAAAAGAAAATAAATTCAGTAGAAGAATAATAGATTTGTGACTGATTCAAAACTTCACTTCTGGTACTTTACCTTCTCATCAAAGACAGGTGACCTTGTCTTCAGCACCAGTAAGGAGGGCAAGAATTAGATGCTTTCACCACAAAGAAAGACTCAGGCTCAAAGCAGCCACATGGGAAGGATCAAGGCTCTGATGGAGCGGGTGAGAAAGGGACAAGTGTCTAAATTCCTCAACCGGGTGTTTCTGACGATGTCAGTGTCTGCTCACCTCGCAGTCCGTTTTCTATGCTTTTGAACCATGTGGTAGGACCTGGCCACATGGTGATTCTGTTGTTATGGCCCGTGCACTTACTCCTTAGGAGTTAATCTCCTTCACCAGCTCATCTGTGCCTCTCACTGTAATTATATCGCACTATGAAAGGAAAGGAACAAAGTTGGAGAATAACAGGGGACGTGGCTGATGAAAAACCTTAAATCCTGGTACTTTACCTTTTCTTTAGGAGCTGAAGTTCTTCTTATGAGGGCCAGCAAAGGAGCGAATTAATTCATATCAAAAGTTACTTTTTTTCTGCCAGCCACGTGTCTGGAATAGGCAGTGGATGGAGCAAGGGACGGAGCTCTGGAGTCCGTGGCGCCACCAACAATTCTGAGAGATAGTGTCTCGTCCAGGACCCTTTTATAGCGTCGGAAGTTACGGCTTTCTCTTCCTAGGTGGCATTGTGATCGCTCTGCCCACATGGGAACTGCAGGCAGTATGGTTTCAAATTCAAAATGGCGGAACGCACGTGGTCCGCCCGCCACCTGGCCTGCCTCAGCCGACGATTAGCTCTTGGCAGGGGTCCATACCTAGAATTTTAGGGATTTCCGACAGCACTTTGGACAAGAAAGGGATTTCAAAAGGGTTTTCCCCCAAAAGGCAGTGGTGAGAGGTTTTAGGGGCGAATGTCTTACAGTGAATCATACTAAACTTGCCTTATTTAATTATTTAGTCCTTTTACTTTAAATTTAGTGCAAAAATGTGGCATAGGAGGAAATATTCTTAATATATATATATATATATATATATATATATATATATATATATATATATATATATATATATATATATTATATATATATATATATATATATATAATTTCTTGCTTTTATGTCGTTACACATCTTTATTTCAGATGATAAAACACCTTGAGTCACATCTGTGGCGGGAGACTAGTTTACAACTATCTAAAATCTGTCTAAAAATGTCTCAATATAGATGTAGGATACGGAATAAATTTCGCTATTAAAACAAATGTGGAACGGCTTGAAATTTGAAATGCATTTAGCAGACTCAATAAATATTTTAATATTCCAGTACAAGAAAAGTAGTAAATGTTAAGGTGTAGTGTGTTTGGCATCACTATTACTGAACCGCAAAAGAATAATCCTATAAGGTCCTAAAAAGCACATAAAAAACTGAAAAGAGACAAGGATTTGCAAATTACTACAGCTGATAAATGTAACACTTTGGTCAACATGACTATGATAATAAAATACAAGAATCACTTGCAGACTGCAAAAAAAAAAAAAAAAAAATACATATAAATAAGAAATAGTCCATCAAATAACGTTGATGTGTCCTGTATTAAAAATATTAAGAGTAATTCAAATTTACCTCATTTACATGACATATCAAAACACATAAAGAAAATAAGCTAGGTAAACCGATTATAAGTGTCGGGGTTCTTGTACTTACAAATGCCGAAGTGGCTTATCAACGAGTTGTCCCTTTTGCTTCGATACTTATCAGGTGCGCCCCTGAAAAATAATGTTGATATTAGGTCAAGAATTTTCATTGTGAAAAATATTTAAAGTTTATTCATTTGTCCTTATTTCCTTCTTATCAAAGGTACCAACGGGTGAAGTGGTTGCATTTTTTATGAAGAAACTAAAAAATACATTTTTCTATAGAACCTTTTTAATTGAATAAACTCACAGAAATTTTTGTGCAAATTTGTTTGGAGAAAAGTATTATGAAGTAAAATTTGGCGTAGTAATGAGCATTCCTTTATCTCCATTTATGTGGAATATTTATATGGAATTTTTCGAAGCTAAGCAATAGCCCATGTTACTTCCTGAGTGTGTGCTGTAGGTAGGTCATGTATACTGACGATATATTTTATTCTCGGCACCTTGATGGAATAAAACTAGCTTCTCACCAGTATTAAATCTCTTGATATCTTCCATTAAAATTCATCACAGACACAGAGGTAAACAATAGGTTGACATTTTCAGAAACACAGATCCTAAATTCTGGAGTAAATGAAAGGATTTTCATCTGTGAATTTTTGGGGGTCTTGGGGACCAGTTGCTCTGACTTCCTGGAAGCTGAGCTTGGGGAGGACCGGGAGATTTACACAGAAAAAAAAAAAAAACTTCAATACCTATGTAATTTTTCAGACAGTTGTTTTAAAGCGAGCAAAATCTATCATGAAGTTGTACCTAAAAATCATATTTATTACGAAAACCTTAATTTACCATTCCTTAACTAGTTCATGTCTATTCTTATATTGCTCAAACCGTTATTTCATGCCATTTTCAAAATCTATTCACTGAAGAATTTAATATTCGGGAATTTCCCTCTGCGATAGAGGTCTTTATTTAAGATGTTCCTTACGATCAATTTATTTTATAAAATTATATATGAACAAAGTGGCAAGAATCTCAGAATATCATTAAACCAGCACATGAATGAATGTAACCACGCTAAATATTGAAAAGATACGTAATGGATCTTGTACTGCAAAGCCACTGTATATCAAATAAACACACACACACACACACACACACACACATATATATATATATATATATATATATATATATATATATATATATATATATATATATATATATATATATATATATATATATATATATGTGTGTGTGTGTGTGTTTATGTATATACATAAAAACAAAACATATCTAAATATCTGCAATGTGTTCTGGTTTTATACAGTATATCATTTATCCCCGTTTCTTCGTCAGGAAAATTTGTACTGAATACTTATCACATGGGATTCCTTCCTCGCATTTTTTAAATTCACTGTTTAGATTGGCTTTCTTTCATTTACATTTTAACGTATAATTTACTGGATCAGGACTTGAATCCATGAACTTAATTGACTAAAGCAGCCCTGGACATTCCCTCTTCATCTCTCAGAGACTATACGAAAAATATCTGTCAAAACAAGTAATAGAGTTCAGGCCTGTTCTGTCATAAGAAAAGGTAAACGATTCATGAAACATACTTCCCAAACTTTCTCTCTCTCTCTCTCTCTCTCTCTCTCTCTCTCTCTCTCTCTCTCTCTCTCTCTCTCTCTCTCTCTCTCTCTCTCTCTCTCTCTCTCTCTCTCTCTCTCTCTCAGCTGTGGAATGGAGATTTATGGAAAGCCATATTTCTTCATAAAGCTGTTTGTACGATGCTCGGAGAATGAAAAATGATTTTTCGTTTTAATTTTTTCGCGGTTTTGTCCAGCGAAATCTTACGGCAGCGACGCCAAAAAATGTCTGGGATGTTAAATGAAGATAACAGCAATTACGGAGAAAAAGTGAGAATTGGAGGAAAATGCGGAATATGGAAAATGAACGGCAAAGAAAGGAATATCGATTCTTTGCATATGTTAAGTTATATGAGGAAGAGAAAACCAATAATCTAGAAGTACGGAAGATGAAAATGATTATAATAAATCACAAATAAAATATAAAGCTAAATGAGTGGATGAAGAGAAAGTGTAAAAACTGAATAAGAATTGGAAAAGCAGTATCGAATATTGGAGTATAATATGGCATATTAACACGTATAAATGGGGAGAAAACTAAATATGAATATGAGTAAATGGTGAAACGTTTAGGATTCTTAACATACGAACTTATACAGTATAACCCACACATCGAAGAGCACTACAGTAGGCAGGGGAAGGGCGCAGGAAGGAACACATGCAGATCCAGTGCATGCATTTATTGTCGACCCGTTTCTTGACCCGTGGTCACATCACCAGAACATCTGCAGTTTTCATGTAAAAAGGAACGGTCAGCATACATAATTAAAATATACATACACAAAACATAAGAAAACTTAAAATGAAAAATCAGTTAAACTTGAACAGTCACACTTAAATGCATTTACATATTTAAAAAAAAACTAATAAAAGAAAACGTAAAATGAACTTAATAAAAACTGAACTTAATTAATAAAAAAAGAATTTAAAATAAACTTAAAAAGGAGGCCAGAAGACGCACCTCTCACGCTGAAAGAGGAAAAACACTAAAAGAACATCGCATAAAAGCAGAAGAAGAAGGCGGACAAATATAAACAAACAATTGAGCCATGCTACGAACAGGGAAATAGCCGATTATTGGCAATTTAACGTCGGTACGATTCTTTTGATATTCAGACTTTCCAAGAAAGCAGTTCTCCAGGTTCCTTGGCTTGGCCAATTATTTTGAAGTTGTCATATTCTATTGATGTCTTGCAATCTCTAACGTGGGATCTTATATTGGAAAGTTCGGGATTAGACAATCTGCAACCAGTACGATAACTCACGCCCATGTGAGAACTCGGCCCTGACCTTGAGGAGACGCCGAGTCAAACCAAAGTAATTCCAGGAACTACATCTAGAACACTTGTACTCATATACGACGCCCGACGTCAGCAAGGAACAGAGCCGATCCTCAAAGGGAAACAAAGAGCCAATAGTTTTAGGATTTATTTTGGCATTAATTTAATGTTAAGAGCACCAATATGTTGTTGAGTAATTTTATCAAACTGCCCAGCAAAATTTTGATTGTTAGGTAAAAAACAAAAGTTTGCATATACAGTGAGTTTAGGTACATTACATTTAGGCATTAAGGGTGCAAGTTGTTTTACCGAGAACTTTCTTAATAACCTTTAGTACTAGAAGGGCAGGGAAACAGTTGTTATGAAAGTACTGCTTAAGGAAGAGAATTTCAGAATGAAAAGAAAGCCAATTAGAAGTTATTAGAGATAGAGCCTGATGTACTAAGGTATGAACAGAGTTAATTTTAAAATTTATAAAACACGAACTTTAAAAATTGGAGCCGAGCCCCGTGAATGTACTTTTCCTAAAATATTCGTATTAAGATTATCATCATCTCTAGTAACTACTGTAAAACATCAAGGAAAGCCAACTTCCCGTTTTGCTCCATTTCAATCGTAAAGCAATTTCCATAATAACATTAATTTTACTATTGAAAAGGAACAAGAAGGTAGTTGGAAAATGTTTTAGTTACTAGAGATAATGATAATTTTAATACGACTGTTTTTAAGAAAAGTACATTCACCGGGCTCGGCTCAAATTTTT
>NC_089795.1:8846323-8866323 GCF_040412425.1 Macrobrachium rosenbergii | reverse complement strand
ATCTTGACGTTGATTATTGGTATCTTTTTAGTTTATTAGGAAATTTCTTTTTGTCATCTATATATCTTGCCTTTCTGTTCATCTGTGAGCAAAGATTTCAAATTATATTCACCTTGGTAGTAGACATCCTAAGAACTAGAGGAAACAAAAGTTTCGGCGTCTTTGAATGGTCATTTAATATTAAGAAAATCGATTTTATTTGCTTTGATTTATGAAAATTTTGCAAGAAAGCCAATCACTGGACCACATTCAGCCATTAAGCACGAAAGCCAGTGCTTAATGGCCAGTGAAAAGAGGGAGTCGGAGAGGTTGCACAGCAAGCTGCATGAAAGGAAGTGGAAGTGTAGGCAAAGTAAAAGCTTTTTAAAGAGTGGGTGCAGCTAGGGGCCGAAGAGACGCTTCAAACAAACCTTAGCAATGCCCACGGTATACCACACGAGGTGCAGTGACACCAAGAAGACCGAACCCTTTAACGAAATATTTGATCATAACCTTTAAGGAAAAAGAAGCTACTGATGTAAGTGCCAAATAATGAGGAAATCAGGACTACTCAGCAGTAACACATTAATTCTACGATTAGAAGAGAATGACAATTAAACTAATCACAATCTGTACACATTACGTCTAGATCTTCCAAATAATGAAAACATAGATCATAAAATGCAGATAACCGACGCAATTAGCCAAAGAAAATATTACATCACTTGAGAGCATCCTAGCATAGTTTTCCATCTTTTAAGTGGGTTTGCTTTATTGATACTGTTACCGATAATCTGACCTCTAATATATCAACAGGTCATGAAAACGAAAGTTTCTACTCAATTGTTAAAACATATCCTTTCTTTGTCAACTTGTTTCTTTCTTATTTCCTCAACCAAGATTTAAGTTTTGTAAGTGAAACATGTTTAATAATGCGCGCTTTAAACAAACTAGATCACCTTATAATTACTAAACTGCCTCACGCTTTTTGGATCTGTTTCTCAGAGAAGGATTTCATCCTGTGAGGAAATCAGTGAAGAAGCTCTCCTAGCCTCTTCCCTGTTGGGCTTTGAACTTGTGCTTTTGAGGTTACCGCAAACCAACAATATCATGAATGAGTATGGTGAAGAATACTGATGTTTTTGTAGCTTATTCTTTCAATTTCACTTAGTGCATTGCTGTTTTATTATTTAGCCTTAATATAATCAATTCCTTCCATAGTTCTGCTGCAATCTTTACATACATTTAACCATATTCAACCAAAACTACAAAGAATACTCACATTGAGAAGAAATAATCTCGATAACTTCTCTTTCTGTTTGCATCGAAGGATTATGTGAATGGGATGAATATCAAAATTATATTCCAGAGGGTCTCATCTGTAAGAATAGCCATTAATCTGCAGACGAAAAAGTATAGATCTTTCTTGAAACTTAGAAAACCAACAAGGCACACACGAAAACATCGCCTCCAGCTAAACTTTGCCTATAGATCTGTTGCATCCTGAATATACTCAGATTTCTTTTCTGTCCTTCCCTCAGTGTAGCATTGCGTACGTTCTCTGTATTCTGTGTGCGTTGTTAGTTTTTAGTACATAGGCTAGTGCAGCTTCTCTCTCTCTCTCTCTCTCTCTCTCTCTCTCTCTCTCTACATAATATATATATATATATATATATATATATATATATATATATATATATATATATATATATATATATATATATATATATATATATATATAATGATCAATAAGCTTCTAAACGTCCTTAATATCAATTCGCTCTACGGAAATAATATATTTTCATATATGTTACCGAAGGGGAATTTTTAGTTGATAATAGTTCGTCGTCCCGTGGGCTTCGAACCAGCGAACCATCAAGAACTCAGGACTACTGTGGACGCATTAACCCATCCGTCCCGCTGGTTCGAGCCCACGGACGACAGAACTTATTATCAGCTAAAAATTTCCTTCGGTAACATATATGAAAAATATATTATTTCAAAGGTAGAGCGAATTGGATATTAAGGATCCAGTTTCCTTTGTAGCTTACTGATTGTATATGATCACGCTGATGTGATAAAAAGTCATATATATATATATATATATATATATATATATATATATATATATATATATATATATATATATATATATATATATATATATATATATATATATGTATAGAATGTGTGTGTGTGTGTGTGTGTGTGTGTGTGTGTGTGTGTGTGTGTGTGCGAACATATTTGTTTCTGTATTGCTTTCTATGACAAAACAAAATACGCAGAAAGGACAAATTTCTTTATGGAGTTGGATCATGTTCCCATAACATAGAAATACAGATCGAGCCTATGAATAGTTCATGGGTAACAGAGACGATGAAAGAAAGAGAAATTGACTCTTAGCATCCAGTTTCTTTGTGCGGTCGCTGACGGGGATGCAGGGAACGTGTTAATACTCTCTCTGCTGCCTTTGTTGCTATATATATATTTATATATATATATATATATATATATATATATATATATATATATATATATATATATATATATATATATATATATATATATATAATATATATTATATATATAAATATATATATATATTTATATATATATATATATATATATATATATATATATATAATATACATATATACAGTATATATATATATATATATATATATATATATGTGTGTGTGTGTGTGTGTGTGTGTGTGTGTGTGTGTGTGTGTGTGTGTGTGTGTGTGTGTGTGTGTGTGTATAATATTATTAGAAGTTGAACCCTATTCATATGGAACAAACCCATAAGGGCCATTGATTGACATGAAAATCAAGCTTCCGAAGAATATGGTGTTCATTAGGAAGAAGTAAGAGGAGGTAAAGGGAAATACAGAAAGAAGAGATCTCACTTATTAAAAAAGGAAAAAAAATAAAGTAATGAATTAATAAATAAATAAAAATGTACTAAAAACAAGGAGAACAGTATTACAGTAGCAATGCATTGCATCTTCGCTTGAGCTTTGCATCTTCGCTTGAGCTTTTAAAGTTCCAATTGCACAACATTCTCAGGGCGACTGTTCCACAGTCCAACAGTGTGAGGAATGAAGGACCCCTGGAACTGAGAAGTTCGACAGCGAGGCTAAACACTTACTGCATCTTGGTGCTGCTGTTCAGCAAATCTGGTTGCTCTCTCTCTCAGGAAAAGGGGATCAGGGACCAATTGAGAATGTGAAAGATCTCTGTTAAAATTCAACTAATGGAAAACTGACAAACAAGAGACCGCATACACACACACACACACACACACACACACACACACACACACACACATATATATATATATATATATATATATATATATATATGTATATATATATATATATATATATATATATATATATATATATATATATATATATATATATATATATACAATTAGTGCAGTGAGATGGCCAAACGCTGTATTGGGAAAGTATAACATTTAAGATTCATATTTGTGTTTTCTGAGACGAACAAAATTAACGTCCTATTAACTGAAAAGAGAAAGGGAGCAAAGGCAAGTAAGTATATGCCACCCTATTCCTGCCTCAGAGTCTACTCTATCATGAACCGTTGCAAGGATGAATTAAATAATTGGGTGATGATTTTACACATAAATCTTCAGGTAACTTTGGGTATGAATACACTTTACTGATAACTACGTTGCAAGCAGAGAAATCCAAATGAATTTATTTTCGCCTTGGCATCCTGTTTTCAACAAATTCACAACTGTTGAGTTTAATCACAAGTCCTATTAAAAGGCAGCTTCTTATATTAAGATTTCATACAGTTCTTGTCGCTGGGCTCTACACTCACAAGTTAATGAAAAGTCAATCACCTCTTGAAAATTGGGTATCCTATAACAAGTTGATGACTTGCGTCCATTATGTAATTATGCCTCAAATAGCCAGACGGCAGCATATTCCAAAATTCTAAATTATAGAAAATTAATCATGATGGATCATCATTCTCCATTAGACTGTAGCAACATTTATTAAATAACGATTCATAAAGATGATCCTTGCATATATACGTTTAAACATCATTCACTCAATAAATCGTTGAATTCCAGAATGTCCAGTTCCATATATTTACACGCTTCAGTTTCAATATTTCGTCATTTAGTATTGATTATTCACCGGAGAGAGAGAGAGAGAGAGAGAGAGAGAGAGAGAGAGAGAGTTAATTTAACCAGACCACTGAACTGATCAACAGCTCTCCTAGGGCTGGCCCTAAGGATTAGATTTATTTTACGTGGTCAAGAACCAACTGGTTACCTAGCAACGGGACCTACAGCTGATTGTGGAATCCGAACCACATGATAACGAGAAATGTATTTCTATCACCAGAAATAAATTTATCTAATTCTTCATTGGCCGGTCGGAGAATCGAACGCGGGCCCAGCAGAGTGCTATCCGAGAACGATACCATCCTTCCCAATGAGAAACTGTGTGAGAGAGAGAGAGAGAGAGAGAGAGAGAGAGAGAGAGAGAGAGAGAGAGAGAGAGAGAGAGAGAATAGAAAAAGCAAAATGAAACGAATATGAAACAAGTTAAGGTAAACAAATTCCTCTGCCCCTAGTGCCCTTACAAAATAGTCTTGTTACATAATTTTCATTGACATTAATCATTCTTATTGTAGTTATCCCCCTCGGTAAAAGAGATATATGCGAAACCGAGCAAAGTCATTGCATTTCACCTCGTTTCCAGCTTGTATGAGCTTCTACGTTTGATTATTAAAGGAGCAGTAGCCATGGCTTGCAATTGTGGTCACTTGGCA
Source organism: Macrobrachium rosenbergii (assembly GCF_040412425.1). Taxonomy (NCBI): domain Eukaryota; kingdom Metazoa; phylum Arthropoda; class Malacostraca; order Decapoda; family Palaemonidae; genus Macrobrachium; species Macrobrachium rosenbergii. Next base: position 8,861,526 of record NC_089795.1, on the reverse strand, counting down.
ATAGATTGTTTCGTAAGCTCTCTCTTGGTTTGGTTAAGAAAAGAGTGCAATGTTGCTAATCAGATCTATAGAAGCAGAGGAGTATCTCTGCTTAGATATTTAAATTTGATTGATTATGAAATTGAGGTCTTGAAGACCAAGCGCCGGAACCCATCAGGATTATTCAGCGCCGTAACAAAGGTGAAATATATAAATTAATGATATGATTGATAATGAATAGGTGAATGATGATACACTAGTAAAATTCAGCGTTAATATATGAACGTAAAAAATGAAGAACGATATTAGACAGAACCAACAAAAAATAAGTATACAGTAAACTTTTATATTCAAAATATATACTTAGTATAAGAATAAATATGACTAAAATCTTTATTAAATATACTGAAATCATATCTCATTAAAATACCCAGATTCTTTCCGATAACTCACAAAAAGAAATATGAATGAAGATGTTCAAGATCATTGGATTAGGGGAGCAAGGATGAAGAATGGTCTGGGTAACAGATCGTTTAACAAGAATTTTGTTCCTTTAAAAGATATAACATACATAATAATCTATAAGCTTTAATGTTATAGGTATTTTTTTCGAACTGATACATTCATTTCACATAAAGGATGGGAGGAGGCACCAAATCCATTCTACTTTGAGTAAAGGGATACCATTCCATTACAGATCACCTTGATTCAAATTTGCACATCGCGATTTGTATTGAAAGGCAGTGGCAGGGGCTTGTTTAAATTGGGCACTTCTGTTTAAGTGGGTATTTTCAACTGTTGAAACAAAGAACGTAAGGTCTAGTGCTAAAATAAATCAGTTTCCTAATTCACCATAATACTTGATAGGAACATTCTTGAATCAAGTGTTTGAAAGGACATGATAGGAACACAAACGACTGGTAACTGTGACTGCGTATTCTTGGAATCCCGATGAGTACATTTGAGACCAAATATTGACAATAATCACTAAGGGCCCATAGTTGCACCTGCATTCAGACGAATGAAATTCTACCCGCCTAAACAGGTCTTGAGAGCGGTTTTCTTTAACATTCAAAACAAAAACCTCAGGTGTTCAAACAGTTGGCTCTGTTCGAACATACGTGATTTAATCTTACTAAAAAGACCAATAATGTCTACCTGTGTTGAGCATCTACTTCAAGACACCATTTCATTTTTAAAAAATTTTGAATAAATTTTCAACATATAGAATGCTTGTCACATATATAACATCGAATAATAACTGAGGAATAATTTAGAAGTGAAATCAGGAGCCCTCTTTATGAAGCTAAAGATGCACATTTGAATCGCCTTAAAGAATTTGATTTTTCTTCTGTTCTTCATTCCAGTGTATCCAACACCCATCAGGCAGACCTAATAACATCATTATGATTTTCATCGATAGTCAGTCAGCGTTGTGTTCCTTCTTCCTGGTTCCCATATTAACATAAATTGTAGGAATTGTCGTGACTGCGACACTAAACGTTATTAAACGGACTAATAAATATCTGGTGTTACGAAAACATGTATAAATTAGATGTTTGCATCAGTGGATCATTTCTGTATGTTTCTTGTTTACATATATATGTGATTTTGTATAGTGACAAATAGTATATAAAGTTTTATACTCTATATGGCTTTCGTACTTGCTCTCTCTTCCTTTTTCCCTATTTTGCCTTTATCATCGACCTAAAAAAATTATAATAATTTACTAAGGACCATTAGCATTTCGTATACACTATTGTTTGCCTGTGTAAGTAAATTTTACGTATTTGCCTTTATACTATTGTAAAATCATTGTATTTAAGAACGCAAAGAATGATAATTAGCAGTTTGAACGGTAATGGTATTAAAGGACAGTTGTTTACATTTATTTCTCCCGTTTACGAAAAGTGGGGCCGGGCGGTGCAAACTCAATGTCGTGGGGAAAAGCTTTGGACTCGGCTGCTAGAGAAGGCGGGTCTTGATTTGGTGGACCTGTTGGATGGTCTTTCTTTTGATGTTAATATTAGAAGGGCGCAGGGAGACTCCATTGTTTTAGAAGGGCGCTTGGAGACTCCATTGTTAGTTGATAGGTTTGCATCGCAAGGGAGACTTCAGGAAAGTCTTGGATGAATTTTACAGTCTCGAGGTTGCTGGCCAGCCAGCACTTTGGGTATTTTGGTAATGCCCACTGGATACCTATTACCCCTCCCCACCCCAATCAGACATTCAATCTTCAATTGAACTTTCACACATTCACACTCTGGATTCATCGTAGACCTTCAAACTCACACCCTCCTTACACCTTCCATGATTACGTTACCGGAACATCTACGTTGTCAAAGTTAAGTCATAAATATAATTTTAACTGTTCTCTTTTGCTACGCCTACGAAAAATACTGAAGGAATAACAATATTATGCTTTATTTAAAGTTAAAGGGCGTAAGAGCCCGGAGTTAGTCTTATACACGACTCGTTCGCAACACTAGCGACAGAAATGAAAAAAAAAAAATACGATGAAATGTATTACCGCTAATCAAAAAACTACATAAATTGGAAAAAAGGCTGAATAAGTGGAAAAGAACGTAATTAAAAGGACGCACAAAGAAAAACACGATGATAAATGTGTAAATCAACAGATGTTCCAAAGCATTAAGCAGGTGAAGCATAAGACAATGAAATGTAAATCTAAAAATATGGTTCTTCATCTCATTAGGGATAATTACAACATTTTAAATAAGAGATGGAAAAGGCAGGTAGATATGTTACTAAAGTGGATAATAAATTTGTCAAATGATTCTCTGTCAATTATTGAAAAGCATTTATTATCCAAGGCACATTTTATCGCCTACATAAATTCTGACATCAGGTGTCTACAGACCATTCAGCAGAGAGAGAGAGAGAGAGAGAGAGAGAGAGAGAGAGAGAGAGAGAGAGAGAGAGAGAGAGATAGCGAACAATGCAAAGATTAACTGAATCAAACAACGGGTAAATGATAAGCATGCTATTCATCACTTTTTATTTATATTTGATTGAGTTATGCTCAGTAATGCTTTTAAACTTTGTTTTGCTTAAGTTTGCTACTAAAGCAAAAAGTTTGTTCGGACGAGTCTTCAGAAATAAGAGATGATTCCATAGAAGAGCTCATTACCAGAAAAAATGTGCGTTTCATTTTTTTACGCACAGAAAATTTATTAATCAACATCAAAGGAAGTTTCGCACCCAAAGCATTTTCTCTTTTTAATTGGCTGACGTTATACGGATATTTACCAGAATTAAGTATAATCGAACTTATTTATGGTAATAATTCCAAACATATGAGAGAGTAACATTCATGGTTAACATTTCCCTTGTCTTTTAAACATAGTCTTTGTAGAACACATTCTTTCTTTTGAATATCTTAAATAATAATTTCAATCTGCGTCTTTCAAAGGAACCAACCTGGAAGAGAAATAAATGGTTCTGTTAGTCGCCACTTAATCCTCTATGCTCTTTATTAAAAGACATTAATACTTTTATTTCATGTGAAATTGACATTATGCATCTACAGTTTATGTTGTATTTATTTGTCTTCGTAGACATTTTAGGCTGTGTTCAGTTGAAAAGACTGACACCAGACTGTGCGAATTAACAATACCGTTCAAGACCGCACACGACCTGCTGTGGTTTTCTTAATGTTATACTCTATTAAAATAGATGAACAAACATCGATTTTCATCAGCATTTATTTGTTTATTGTACAAATAAGAGCTTGAAATAATGTACGCTGTTTTCGATGGTTTGATTAGTTTACACAGGTACGAGGAGGTCTGGCTTACGGTAAAATCTTGTGTACGGTCATTATAATAAGAATTTATTATAAAATCTATTCTTTCAAAATAAACAAATTAAAGATATCTGATGAACTGAAACCTATCTTTTTCAATAAAAAAAAAAGTCTTATTTTGTGTAGTATTTTAGTGGTATAATTCTTTCTTATGGTACGCTGGAAATGAAAATATAAAGAGTAATTAAGAAATTATCTATTGAAAAAAAAAAGATATAAGTAAGAAAGCTAAGAGAAGTCAAGCTCTTAGGCTAGACTAGTTCCGTATTGAAGATGTCCATTATAAAAGGATTACACAGGCTATACATTAAAATAACAAAAAAACAAATATAATTATATGAAATAAGTAAATGCCATATACATGAAAAACTTGAAATTTACTTCTTTATAAAAAATCGAAAATCGAAGAACTGACAGGTGAATGACTAGCTTACTGTCAAGGCCCAAACATCAGAGACGAAACAGAATCACTGGGACAAAATTTGGTGCTTTAATTGGGCATATGCATACAAAGAACAAAACAGATTTTTAAGAATATAAACAATTTCCAACGTTCCAAAATAACACGTGAATAGCACAGGTAAGAACCAGTAGAACTAGTAGAAACTGGATGACATATTTTGGAATCCGATCTAAAGAAATTTCAATTTCTTCTTTAATAAACTCTGTATCTTTGGCCCACATATCAAATTTAAATGAAAATGGGAAAACGCTAAATAAAATTTCTTTACTGGGTATGCTAACAATTACGGACATCACAAGTTACAGTATTTAGAAAATACACTTTTTCCATATCCTGTATTCTTTATTTACCATATGTCCCCTGAGTACAAGGAGACGGATTTTAAAATCATTCAGTAGTAATTGTATTACCTCAAATAACCTGACAACTTCAATGAAAAAAACACTCAAAATAAGTCGTAACGGTCACTCAAGGGCCGACAAAACATTCGTCAAAAAAAAAAAATTATATCTAGATGGCATAAAAAAAAAAAAAATCAGTGAAACTTTAGGGAGCAACAATCGTTTTGCTTTAACTACAAACGCCATGAGGTCCACGGTCACTAATATTTACGGAAATAAACTCTTGAAGATGCTGATGCTAATAGGTACCTTACAAGAGGTGCGAAATTATCAGTTATAATTGTGATTACTGACCCAAAACGTAGGTTTCATTGGGAAGAGGTCTGGTTTAGAGATGATTCGCGCCTCAAAACCTGCATTATTTAATCATGTAAGGAACAGACTGGAATGAATCGCAAATTTTGTGTGGAAGTACGTGTTTGAAAATTCAGCTATTTGAAACTGCTTAAATTAAGAAAATTAACGGGATGGATCCATCCTGAGGGTCAGGGAAACCAAAAAAAAATTCCACTTTATATTTTCATTGCTGTTTTCAAGAAGATGAACTTTGTCTATCCTCAGTGATCATCTTCAATCTTATCTTCAATCTAAAGGCCACTATATGCTGCATTGCCTGTAATTTAGGAAGTTCTTCTCATACTTTTAATGCTCCTGCCTACTGGTAAAATATCTCACTTGGGATCTGACTCAAAAGGTCTACACAAAATCCTTTACTGAACTTAACACCTCATCGTTAATCAAAGGAACATTTTGCGAGGGTCATTGCTTCCATAATACCAAAGTACGGCGTTCTCCTGATGTCCTTTACTCTATTCAGCTGCAAATTTATATCCATCTATCTTTCTACACACACACACACACACACACACACACACACACACACATATATATATATATATATATATATATATATATATATATATATATATATATATATATATATATATATATATATATATATATATATATATATGTATTATTATCACGAAGTGTTCCAAGTACCTGGTTATTACACAACTAATCACAGACTTCAAAAATTTACCTCACTTCAGACAGGTACCTGAACTCTCATAACAATAAAAATTACGACTGAATATTCTAAAGGTAACAGTGATCCCTTAAAAAGCTTACTAATCATGTGAAAAATCAGACCAAGTTTATCAACCAAGTGTGAGGTGTCAACAATTAAACAAGAAATATACTAGAGCAAAAGGGCATCACTCCATCAAACAACTTGAACTGTTTCCCTGGTCTTAATTCACTTCAGCAAAACTAAAGGAACAAAACATGTTCATCACTCTGCCTTATGCACACAATTAATCCTATTCACTGGTAGTCAATAAATGAAACACTGTTTTTAAAAATTTTAAATACAAATATTTATTTTTAAATTCAAAATTTATAACTAGAATTCAAAATCTGAAAAAATTTACTATTACTTGAAAACAACACAAAACTTAATTGATTCTTGAATTATATAAATTATTAAACAAAACTAAATCACAAAAACTTGAATTTATCAAGAAATTAAATTAAGTTAATTTCAGTTATTAAAAATTACACAAGATTTGAAAAGAAAATCTTAGTGAATGAAAAATAAATCAAGTATGCAATGTTAAATTATCAAGAAATATCTAAAATGCTAAGTAAATAAATGCTAAATCACCAATATATAAAATGTGAAAAATCAAGAGATTGCAAACACAATAACACACAAAAACACACAAAAGATTTACCAATAACAATGTCACTAAGGCAAAATTTCCCTAATACACCTTATTATACCATGGTAGTAATAAGTAAAATTCATTTTATCTTACACAAGCTTGTGAAAACTTTTGCAAAATCACCTGAAATTCAGCTGCTTGAGATTTACAAAACACACTTCTGATAGGTGCTGTTACACACTTTTCCTACATTCAGATCTCAAAGGTTAAAACTAGTACCAGTGACCACACAAATACTTTACGTTAATAACTTCTCTCTTTTGAAGAAAGAGAGAGAGAGAGAGAGAGAGAGAGAGAGAGAGAGAGAGAGAGAGAGAGAGAGAGAGAGAGAGGGAATGACATGAACAGTCTCTGTAATCAGAATGAACAAATTTTTGGATTCCAGTTAGAAACAAAACAATCAGATGACGTCACTTCTTGAGCAAAACGTTTTGGGGGCAAAACTAACACATTAGAACAATATGTGATCAGAGCAACGCAATCTTACAAAACACGACGTAATCGATCGAGATATGTGCATTTAATCTCAAAAAGGCATACGTGACTCGAGCAGAAAATCATATGGGATGAATCTCTTCACGAAATCTCAACACAATCAAAACAGACGGCAGCTGGCTAGCCACAAGCAGCACACTTTCAAAACAAGATGAAGAACCAAAGTTGGTTTTCAGAACAGTACATGAAACATTGCGAAATCATTCATCTTTTTCGCATATGAGACAAAACCTTAAACAACTCGACTGCCATTCCCTCGCTTGTTAACGTGTTATCTTTCGCAACAACAACTGAATCAAAACACGACATACGAAATCATGAGTACAGAACACATTTTGCTGGGAGACAAAATGAGCGATCACATACTACATAACTATCAAAACGTATTATTAGTTCTAAATTACGCTGTTAAGTTATCTAAATCACTAACTCTTTTAAGATCTGACATTACACTACATACGATATTTCAACAATTATTATTATTACACAAACACACTTTATTATACTTATAACAGTAAGTATATCAAAATCATGGAATACTATAGGCTACATATATATAAGGCAATATCAAGAATATATATATATATATATATATATATATATATATATATATATATATATATATATATATATATATATATATATATATAATGTGTGTGTGTGTTTGTTTAGTCTTCCCTCCAAATGTCCATTACTTTATCTCTTTTCTCCACATCCCACATATCATTTGGGCATGGAGAGATAGTACGCAATTGGGGATTCTCTTTCAAATCAAGGAATCGTGAAAACCTCCGCACTGATAAAAGAAGCTTTCTATTCTAACAAACGTTATAAATGCACCGACAACTCTAGATATTGGCTTCTGGGACCCCTGGGTAAGAGAGCATAAGGCTGATATGCCCATTAGGGGAAGTAAGAGCAACTAAGCGGGGAAATTATAATGAGCAACCTCTAATGAGAGATCACATGGAACATTCGAGCATTTGGGAGTTAGAGCTTGGGGAAGGAGGAGGAGGAGGAGGAGGAGGAGGAGGAGGAGGAGGAGGAGGAGGAGGAGGAGGAGGAGGAGGAGGAGAAGCTTGAGGAAAAATGATGAATTTGGGAAGAAGTGGATAGAGATATGAAGAGGAAGACATGTTGAAGGGGGGGGGGGAGACATGTTGTAGCATAAGCAGTTGTATGAAAAGGAAAAGGTTAAGAGATACGAAATGAGGGAGAAGAGGGAGAGATGTACAAGTCACATATAAAGATGGGGTAGGGGAAGAAAAAAAAAAAACGGGAATAGGTTCCTCTTTTAACTCCCCTTAATTAAATAAAGATAATTTGCCCGCAGCAAAATAAAGCTAAGAAAAGACATGGAAGCTTAAAATTTCCTTGTCAACAGTGAGATGAAGGTGTCATTGTTGCCTTTACTGTATTTTTTCCACAGCTTTTCTCACCATCGTTCTACGCCGTATGGGCTGCTCCAGGAGCAAGAGACGTGGTGGCATAAGGCCAACTCAGTCTACAACAGCAACATCTAGTCCTCACGTTCTTCGCTCTCTCTGATTCGTTTATAAAAAAAAAAAAAAAGAGGCAATCAATACAGTCAGACGGGACAAGTAATTTTACTGGGCAAAGTTGGGCTCAATATCTGAGCTTCCTTGATGTCGAAATTGCTCCAGACAGAAAGAATTTGACAATTTATGGGCGGAAGAGAAGTGAAATATATAAGGAATTTCGTCTTTATTTCAGGAGTCTGTTGTTTATATGATTTCATATTTCGGACTAGAATTTCTTTGTACTTCTTTGTTGTTTTCCGAAGTATGTGGACTATATTGAGAGAGAGAGAGAGAGAGAGAGAGAGAGAGAGAGAGAGAGAGAGAGAGAGAAGAGAGAGAATGGTAAAAATAAGCGTAATCGCTTTTGTGAAATATATATATATAAAAAATTGACTTTGTTGACTGACGTATTTTCTCTACCCTTCCTCCAAGAAAAAGTGAATAAATGCTCTCGCAGACTGCCTCTGATTATTCGTAAATGATACATAACTGCTATTTCATCAGATTTGCAAAGGAAGCGAATTACGTCCAGAACTTCTGACCATTTACGAAGAATAAGAAGGAAAACTCCGGGAAGAGCCATGATGAATGATCCTATTACCAAGAAGAAGAGGAAAATATCATCTTTTGCCATTCATATATCAGATAATTAAAGGCATTTTGCAAACTCTCATTAATGTGAGCAGTAATTGGAGATCTTCTAATTATTGATATCTTGAACATATTTAGAATTCACACAAATTTTATATTACATCATGGAATAGAGTCAAGGCATCCAATTTTCACGATTTTGAGAACATAGCATTTATGCGTTAATTTAATGAACTAATATTTTTGACTAACTTTAAATCCAGAGAGACTCTAAAAGTAATAAAGGAAGGATTTTTAAATTGGAAATTATTCGAACGAATTATTACTTCGCCAGATATATAAAGTAAGAGAATTGGGTGGATATGTTTTATGAAGTAATCATAAAACATATCCACCCACTCTAAGATTTTAAAGTTTATAAATAAGTGTCTTGTGATTTTACTAAATCAAAAGAAGCACTAAAATCTATTTGAATTAATCTACACTCAAAACCTTTATCAAGGTTCTCTTGAAAATGACATGTCAAGTCTAAAAGAGCATCGCAGGTACCTAGCTGCTTCCTATATGCTTATTGACTATCAGATAACAATCCTTTAGATTCCACATACTGATATAGTGGCTTACAAATGAGTTTTTCAGCAACTTTGGAGAGCACAGGAGAATAGAAATTGGCCTGTAGTTACTGCAGTCTACAGATATGCCTCTCTTTGGATCAGGCACTGTATTACTAAGCTTGCACTCATCCGCGAAGATATTACTTCAGCATAAAAATATATAGAATCTACTAACCTTGGGAGACAACGCACTAGAAACTTGTTTAAAAAACAAGGGGAATAAACCATCAGGATTCTCTCCACCCTACCTATTAAGATTATCCAGAATTTTCTTAACATCCCTACTATACAGCGAAATGCAAATTTTGTAAGAAGAGGTTCAGGATGACAGTTATCAGGGAGAGGGACACCCTCAGCTGATTGCTTAGCTTCGAAAGTTCGATGAAGCAGTTCAGCCTTTCCCTAGGGCCAGAAACCAATTTACATCATCTGTTAGTAGTGGTGGAATGGAAGGCGAGCCTGACCCAAAGATAGATGGTGCCAATTTGGCCTACCAAAGACGAGGCTGAGTAATTCCTTGAAGTTTCCTCTCCTAGGAATGATTGTAATTTCTTTCAGCTGTATGGTAAATTCTATTTGCACCACGTGAGACTCAACAAAAATAGTGTAATTTTCATTTAACGATTTCGTCTCCATGTGTTGAATTTGGTCTGTTTGTCATGGTAAGCTCCTTGACAAGTACCATCAAACTATGGCAGGTTATTTGTCCTGAATTTGATAACCTTTCTAGGGACATAATTTATTAAAATAGCCATCAGCATTTCATTTAACTTCTTCTTGGGATCAGGGTCTAATATAGCATCTGAAATATTAAATGCCTGACAGGATTCAATAATGTGATCCCAATTTTCTCTAAATTACAAGCTTCTGATTGTGTAACAGAAATCACAACTGAAAAGAATATTAACAGCTATTGTTATCTACATAAATAAGCCTTTAGCACTGAAATTAATAGCAAGGCAGAAACTACAATAAAATATACCTTAAAAGTTTCATTATAATGTTTAAAGTCAAGAGAATTGGCAAAATATACTTCTCTGTAGAAAATCAGTGCTAATGTCAGGTCTCAGATAGAGATTTGGATCTCTGTCCATTTTGAACCCTTATACCTAGAAATCTGGCCTCCAACAGATGAATTTGGACATAGTAATTCTAAATTTGGCAAAGTTGGTTCCTAAACTTTAGCGAAAGGAGTCAAAGTAGAGAGCATCATATGAAACTCCATGAAGCCTATGAACGAATGAAATATTTTTTAAGGCATTGATCTTCCAAAGTGTTATGTCATTCCTAGGAAGAGTCCCCAGAAAAAGTGAAACAGTACAACTAGATATTTTAGGCACATTTAGTAAATGGTCGGCAAGATGGTCATGATTATAAACAGATCATCTAGGATATTATTACTGACAATTAAAATGAAAGTATTAAAGTATTCTGGTTTACTCAGTTATCCCCCTTTCCATTATATATTGAGCAATTGTTTCATCTAGGTACTTCTATCTGCTCATCAGAAACAAATATTTCATACCTCGATATCCAGCTAAGTTACACCACTCACTAAAGTGCCGAAACATTTCATTAACATTCCCATGAATTATAGGTCTCTCTCTCTCTCTCTCTCTCTCTCTCTCTCTCTCTCTCTCTCTCTCATATATCTATCATATATATATATATATATATATATATATATATATATATATATATATATATATATATATATATATATATATATATATATATATATATATATATATATGTTGTGATGGTGGAATATCAAATGAGACGTTTCAAGTCCGTTTTGTTGTTTATTATAAAAAGGTAGAAATATGGGGTGCCTGTTCTGGCAGCGTTTCCCCTTGAATACTTTCTAATCCCATCTCTCACTTACGCTATTTCACACAGACTCTTCACACACAGGGTAACGCGTTTGGTTTTCAAACTAAAAAAAACATCAGTTTAAAAACACAGTTTATACTTAAGATGATCCAGAGGTCACTGGAACATGATCATAGAATATTTTGCATGTAAACTTATAAGTTTTTTCCAAATTAATAAAGGGTATGTTGTGCAACATATTTTTTACATATATATGCTTATATGTTCTTCCTTAAAACTGCCGGCAACCTGAGATGCCTTCAGGTTTGAGTAAGTGTCAGTACATTTCACCTATAATACCAAGTCCTTTAGATTACTCAAGCTTTAGAAACTATGGGAGCAAAGGTGACGATATCAAATACCAGAGGTCTTTCACTAAGTTTACAGAAAAACGCCACATTTCCAGACTTTGTCATCACTATTCTTTCAACTTTGTAAGACAAAGCCTATCATGCTATTCAGCCATTGAGTCATAAGCATACCTTCATATCTCACATAACAATTATGCATTATTAATTACACACATTATATATATATATATATATAACATATATATATATATATATATATATATATATATATATATATATATATATATATATATATATATATATATATATATATATATATATATATATATATATATATATATATATGTGTGTATATATGAATATATGTATGTATGTATGCATGAATATGTTTTTCTATAAAAAGCATGACAAATGGTTTAAACATATAAACCAAAAATATGTGAAAGTTTATGAAGATAAAACAGCACTGAATCGAAAGTCAGTGGATGTTCAAATTTAAAAGCCTCAGATTACCTCTGTAAAACAACCCATTAGACTGATGGCATTTCTCTCCTTGACAAATACAGAACCAATGTGCAAAAGCTGCTAAAATCTCGGAGACAAGTTTTGTGAGGAAGAAAACGTCTTTCTCCTTTTCAGCGAAAACGATTCCCAAAGATAAACACTTCTCTTTCTCTTTCATTTCCATTTCGATAATCAAGATGTCTCGACCTCATGAGTGGGACGAACCTACTTCGGATTTTTGTCCATGCTGTCACTTTATATCCTTTTAAACTCTGAATGACATATATATATATATATATATATATATATATATATATATATATATATATATATATATATATATATATATATATATATATATATATATATATATATATATATATATTTATATATATATATATATATATATATATATATATATATATATATATATATATATATATATATATATATATATATATATATATATATATATATATATATATATATATATATATATATATATATATATATATATATATATATATATATATATATATATATATATATATATATATATATATATATATATATATATATATATATATATATATATATATATATATATATATATATATATATATATATATATATATATATATATATATATATATATATATATATATATATATATATATATATATATATATATATATATATATATATATATATATATATATATATATTTAAATCTGATCACTTGCACATTTAACCAGGATAATATTTGACGGAGATTTTATTCAAAATAGTTTAAAGCTTCAAAGGACTCTCTGTCCTCTTCAACCGGCAGTGATTTTACGGCTACCTGACGGTTCATAATTACCGAGATGAAAGGAATTACGAACTCTTCCATTCTCACGTAACTAATGAGTGAGCTATCTAGTTAGGGAAGGGTTAAGAACGTAAAAGGGTAAGAATGTCAATCAGACACTTTTACTAACAGAATGTCCTACCCACGGATATAACTTAATAGGTGCCACTTGGACATTAAACACTTTGCATTTAATTTCACAGCTTTTTGTCCTGTATTATAAAAGTGACGGAACACCGTCTATGCTCCAAGCGCTCACCACAACTTCGTGGAGGAGGAATCATTATTTATCAGACATATATTAATGGTTTGCTTCCCCTTGTCTTGTTCTTATTAACTCACACGGACTTATGATTGGTTATACATATATGGTATAAGAAAGAAGGAAAGGAAAAAGAAAGAAATATGATTTGAAATTTATGGTCTCTTTCTCTCTCCCTCTCTCGCGCTCTATCTGTCATTATTTTTTCTTAACGTATGCCAAGAATTTTAGTTTTATTCCATTTGCACCTCAGAAAAAGAAGAGAAATCGTTTGAAGTGTTACCTAGACAGAAAGGTTGTTATGCTAGCAAAGTCAGTGGTTGTAACTTATTTTCCCTAAGACTGCATACACAGGACAACATTTTCCATGCCATGAGTTTCACTTCAGTGTAAACACGAATAAAGGAATTCTGAGACAGAAGATATAAATATTTAATTCAAGAACCACAAAACCTTCCCGTGCGAATCTTAACTCAAGTAGGCTTTCGTATTTTCCTGAGCAATTATATTTGGATTTTAAAATCATTAATGTTATGACTAACATTATCATTGTTTTTGCTGCTTTTAATGGTATTGTTGTCTCATTACGGTTGCCGCTGAAGTTTCTACAATCACGTTCAATAAGTAAGTCAAAGTTCATAGAGAAAAAATTCAAATGTAAAAGGTCGGTTTATACAGAGGCAAACCATTTTTCAAACCAAGACACAAAAAGAAAACTAATCTTGTCTTATCAGAAACGTAACGTTGGTCTTTATTTCTATCAAAAATTCTCAAAACCAACTTTTTTTTTAGAGAAAGAATTTTTCCGTAAAGTGTGATACTCGTTGCCATAAAATAACCGGTATTCTTTCAAACGATGACTTTAAAGATATTACTTCCTTTCAATTCGTATCATAAATAAGTCTACAATAGGTAGAAAGGAGAAAATATTAAGCTCTTTCATCATAGAAATCAAATACAAACTCCTGTCACAAAATTATTTCTATGGGGCTCCTAGCTTTCCGTTCGTTTTGGATCGCTCAGAGACTGACACAATAGCTATCGAATCCTATGGTATTCAGCTCAACACTGTCATTCAACTTTATGCAACATTTGATATTCATATTCGAAGATCGTTCTCTATTTTGGTATAATTACATGGATTCTTTTTTTTTATTCGTATTGTAAATGTGTAATGCATACAACCTTTGAAATGTGAGAGATTCCATGAAGATATGAAATGCTGAGGTGGATTAATTTTCTAAGAATAAATTAATACATTATTAAATATATAGTTTAAAATGAAGGTAATCAGTCAAAGGAGGAAAGAATTATGAATTTACATACTGCCGTTAAAACCCAAGATAGATAGCAAGTGGCCAAGGCCAACTTTACCGACAGTCAGTCAGTCAGTCAGTCAGTCTGTGCTCGAGTTGGGCAACATGCATAACCATAACAACAATAGTAAAATATGCGTTTCACATATGTTCACTAAACGAGGAATTGAAGAGGTCTGGCAAAAAAAGGAAAACTATAATATATCAGTAATTTTCTCTTTCATATTTCTGTCTTGGTTGTTTCTCCACCGTTTATTTCAAAGGAGAGAGATTTTATTACGAGTTCGGGGATGGGAAACTTTCCAGAATCGATTTCCTCTCGGGGGTTTAAAATAGATTACATTTGATGAATACAGAGCTTTTGTAAAGTCCCAGTTCCGGAAGACTCCCATTCATAACCAGGGCATTTGCATAGTAACACTACTGACAGAGGTCGTTTCATCTAGCCGCT
>NC_089795.1:8828823-8838823 GCF_040412425.1 Macrobrachium rosenbergii | reverse complement strand
AACAAGGATAATGGCGGCGAATGAGGGGTAAGGGCTTCCCTGGTAAGAATACTAAGGGTCTCTACAAGATAGGGCCACGTGGCAGGGTATGGCTCTCTGAAGGAGGTGGGAATGGAAGGGGGAGATGTGTCTCGCTCGCATCCAGCTATGTCTCTCACTCTTGTTCCTTCGGTGAGGCCCTTATATGACTTCGGTCAGGGGTTTGGAGGCCATCCACAGGTAGGTGGCATTGGTGTCGTATCCCTATGTGTACTCATCATTTATGACTCAGTGCCAGGTGTTCATTACAGGCCACACCTTTCTCTTAATCGGCATCGCTGGCTCTATTCTGCCTCCGGCCATACTTAATCTCCTCACAACCTCGTGTCTGAAACAAACTCACATGTTCGAGAGAAAAAGTGGGAGATATACCGAGTGCAATTAATGGATTAAGGGAGGGGCCAATATTCCTTTCACCCTTCCTTGTCAGGCAGTGCTAAAATGCACTGTTTTATTTTTCAGCTTTAAATTAAGCGTTTGATGGTTGGGAAGCTTGGGAAGATGTAGCAATATATATATATAGAAGATATCTTTACTTTCAGAAAATAAGTCCTCAGTATCGATATCATGTTGCTCACAAAATTCTCTTTTGAGTTAATGCTCCTCCTTAATTAACTAAAGATATGCCTCCAGTCCGACTTATTTGTTAAAAATATTTTGTTAGACCTATCAGATAAAGAACTTGCTTTGGGCTGCGCTTTGAAAAATCTTATTGACCTGCATTTGTGATGACATATTTTTTTTCGTCTAGCGATAAGCAAACTGTCTACCATTGCTCTCTGAATAATGATGCTGCTGGGATATATGGTTTATATTACAAATTGGCTTATCAGTTAATACCATCCATTTATTATATTGTCATCAAAATTCCCAGAGGAATCTTCATTTTCGAGCAATTGCTCTGACGAAAATTTCCCTTGGGTGGTATGAATATACAGCAGAGAGTTTAATAAATTTTTTAGTAATATTTTCCAGAACCTGTCAAACGTGTTTGCAGAAACATTATCATTAAATAGGAATAACAGAGATAAAAGCTGGTACTTTAATTATTATAAGAGTAATGAAGAACTGTTTCATCCTTTTTCGTATATTGATTCATGACTATGGTTAAAACGACTTGTAATAAATCGGTGTTATCAAACGTGGTTTGTTCTTGGTAAAGGAAATTGTTCTTGGAAAATTGACAGTTGTTCTTAGGTACCGTTCTGCGGGAACATTTTCAAACTAATTCATAAAAAAACAAAGAAATTATAGGCACCTGTTGAACTGATAATTTAACATGTAATCCCAAAAATAAATAAATAATTATGGATATAATGTGAAGTATTTTGACTTCCATACAACATAAAGTGGACACTTTAAACTCTCTTTGGTGTCAAGAATTTCGTCAATGGATATCGGAGGCTATTCTGTGATTTCTCAGGCC
Source organism: Macrobrachium rosenbergii (assembly GCF_040412425.1). NCBI lineage: Eukaryota > Metazoa > Arthropoda > Malacostraca > Decapoda > Palaemonidae > Macrobrachium > Macrobrachium rosenbergii. The sequence continues at coordinate 8,837,358 of NC_089795.1, read as the reverse complement.
TTATAGGTAAAGGTAACAATCCCACGAGTTTCATCTTCAAAGGAAAGTTATCTCTCAGCCATCAACAGAGACAAAATTTGTCGATTCAAAGAAACCCGTCCATTTATTATAATTTGGTAACAAAATAAGGAATCAGCTGTAGGTCCGCAAATAAGTTTCAGAGTTGAACATGTGCAGCTACCAAGCATAATTTTCAGAAAATTTATTTACACCTGTGCTCCTCTCACCACTTCAGTTGTTTAGGACAGATGTACACATGCATTTTTGCTAACGGATATACACTTGCAAAACAGTACCTACGTGTATTTTAAAGTCAAGAAGAAATCCCATACACGCTGCTAGGTAAAGAAGACGTGAATGGGTGCCAGGTGGTTTTCCCAACGCATGGGCTAGACATCAAGTATTCAGGTTATGGCCACATAAATACTCCTTAATTCTATCCTGTTGAGGCTGATGAGAGCATAATCAGTACAGCTTATAGCCATGAATTATATAGCATGTCCTTTATCAAATTCTTAACTTTTCGTTAAATAGGAAATGTTTTCCTCTTATCGCTGGCAAAATATCAGCTTCGCCAGTATTTTACATCAATGTCTCAACGACAACTTTTCATATTTATTTTAATTTTCTTTAGCAGTCAGGTGAGTAAAGTTTTAAACTACACTCTGATACCAAATAATATTCGCATTTACGTTCAGAATGACGAGATTTGTTTCCGCTCCTTTAGAACTTCTTGCGTCATCGTGAATCGGAAGAAACAAGCAAATCGTATTGTTGGCGCGTATTGACTACTCGATTTGTAAGAGCAGTCGCATACATTTCCCTGCAGCACCTGTGTGGGAAGACAAAGACCAGGGATATCGGAGACGATAACTTCTTTCTGGATTGCAAAGCCGAAATTTACTAAGCTCAGACATTTTCTGTCTTGGTGTAGTCCTCTCAAAGTAGTTTGAAGTTATCTGGTTTACGTATGTTGTTAGAGAAGATACGAAAACAAGAGAAATGATTGCTTCCCAGACTGCATGGATCATAAGGCAAGCTTTTTCTCATCTACTGCAATGCCACTGAAGGTGAAAATGAGGTAGTTATCGATCAACGGTTGCTATTTCTACAAGCAAAGGGATTTCAGTGGAATATCTATACTGAAACATGAGGAAACCCAGCGAAGTGCAAACCTACGTCAAGCATATCTACTGTGCATTTCGGGGCCGTGTCTAATTGATTTTCGGCGATAAAATCTTACCAAAGAATCGGATATGGATAGTATTTTGGAAATAGCTATTTGAAGCTACAGCCTAATTGGCAAAAATGTGCAGCGATGTCTAATGTTGATAATTAAGGCACTTATGAGTAAATAAAAAAAAAATTAAGGGAACTTAGCTAAATCTAGTAGGCTCGTAGATAGAGGCTAGTAATACGTCATTACTGAAGGCCCTCCTCCCAATCGTTGACACTGTGGTATGACGTACTTTACTAGACACCTCGCCCATATACTTTATGAATGAAGACTCAGACGTTGGTGTAGTAGTTAGTTAGTTATAAATGATTTGTTTAACCAGACTAGTAGTAGTAATAGTATAGTATATGGAATTCTTATATTGTTTCACACACTCGAACACCTACCCTGCATACTCTCTCTCTCTCTCTCTCTCTCTCTCTCTCTCTCTCTCTCTCTCTCTCTCATCTTTTTGATGAGTCATGTCTCAAGTAGAGTTCAATAAGGGAATGGGCATCAAATGAGAATATTAATTGTGTTATACAGTTCCATGGCGCAATTCACGTTTCCTTTAATATGCACCAAGTCTTACAGTGACACTCTCTGTGAAAACAACCATCGTTACCCTGAAGTGCCTGTTTCTTCATATTGTCTCCTCAAAAGTTCCGGTTCACGTGTACCTCTTAGTCCTGCTAAATGAATGTAACATAACGCAAGTGTTCTAGCCTTAACTTCCTTAATGCATGATTAATCCCATAATAAATCTACAGTGCTTGGTATAGCACACTAACCCCCTTCATTATTTTATTTGTGCGCCTCTGTGTCAGTTTTGTTGTTTCTATACGCTTGATTCATTTACTTGGAACTGACACTAATGTTTGGTGTAGGGTTGTTGAGTGGTTATCATTGAGTCTCTATATTCCCGGTTTTTGAAGTTACTCATTCTTTCAATTTTCAGTTATTTTGATTACATATTTCATTTAATCATGACTACATTGTAGGGCTGAATGAAATTCTTAACTCATAGTCCAAACGCTTGGGCTATGCCCTAAATTTTGTAATCTAGGAATCCACTGATTATATTGAACTTTATTGAAATTGAAGGATATAGGAAATAAAAAACGATTATTGTAATATAAAATTATGTAAAAGGATATGCTTTTGTTTGTTTAAGATTAAGCCAGCCTTGTGTGAATCAAGCTCTTGCACTTTGAGCAGACCATAAGTTAAGAACTTTCGATGTAAATAGTGAAAATAGAATTTCGATAATTTCCGCATATCCTACTCAAGGTATTTCTTATTGTACAAGATGGTCAAATATTTGTGTTTCTACAATCATTAACATACTACTGGGAACCCTGCTTTTACGTCTGAGGTCATAGTTTACGTCACAACTAGCCTCTCTCTGGGTGCTTACTAAATTTAACTAAGTTTCCCTTTAAATTTCTTTGATTTACTCTCATAAGTGCCTTAATTATCCACATTGGACATCACTGCATATTTTTGCCAATTAGGCTGTGGCCTCAAATAGCTATTTCCAAAATACGGTCCATATCCGATTCTCTGGTAAGGGTTTATCGACGAAAATCATTTAGACACGACCCTGAAATGCACAGTAGTTCCCCCAAAACATCTGATCATGATAGGATTAAAATCAATAGATATATCATAGATATATCAATTCTATGAGGTAACACAGAATTCAACGTGCAAAAAAAAAAAAAAAAAAAAAAAACTTAAGCGTTTTCATCATAATTTTTTTTCATAATATAGGAGGACTGTTTAGATCTACCTTAAAGTAGCAACTCTCAAAGAAAAATAATGCCTAAATATAGTCATTCCCTATGAGGTCTGGCATAAAATAAATTCCCTGGTAAATTTCTGGTAAAAAATCGCTTTATTTTCCTTTTAGTTTAGTGAGTTTATTTCTATCGTTAATGATAAGATGTCTTCTCTTGAAGTCTCATGGCTAAAAAGACGAGATAACAGCCACAACTACACTTCACTCACAATATTATTACCGAACTGAGGGCGAGTCCCTAACACGACCAGTTCAAAACACCCGTCTGTCAAAACACCAACCAGCTTCAAGTTGAACGTCTTTTACGTTAGGATACACCACTAATTTCGGAATCTTTCATATTTGCATTTTATTGTATTTTGAATTCTTTTCTGTCTTGATTCATCCATTGGGCTGTAAACCCAGTAATCTGTGACATCCAACAAAAATGTCAAAACTGAACATCCTCTTGATTAACTTGTCTTCTACAATCATCTCAACTTGCTAAACCATGTCAGTGCAATCTGATTCATTATCATCTAAGCAGACATTTAGGAAAGTACTTGTTTTAACCTTACGGTTCTCCCTTTTCCGTCGTCTTAGCACACGTCCTATGCAGGTGATTTATTTCAAAAGAATGCCCCATCTTTTCTTTCTTTCTATTTTTACTCACATTCACAACTGCTACCCATCTTTAACAATAACTGTCACAATAATAAAGTGACATATTATTCAGCAGCTTCAGAAAAGTTTCTCCTAACTTGCCTGTTTCGCCTCTTCTTGAATCAACTCGTCTTCCATTTTACAATAACTTACAACTTTTCACCCAAATGGCAATATCGGCGAATCTGTTATTTTGCCACCAGCTATATCAACATCACTGCATGTTCCTGACTTCTATTGACCCACTTGAACTTTACATTGCTAAGATTTACAATCAGTGGTCTTGCCCCTTTCATCAGCGCATGCAATTTCTCTATGTTATCACAACCTAAATTTCAGTCATTTCCCATTCTATATTCACTATCCTTTCCTTTACGTCATAAACCTACACCTCATCTACGGTTCTTTCCCACTGCAATTATTAAATACCCATGGCGACATCCAGCACGCTTGTGCTTAACTAAACAGAAGTCATTTCCCTTTTACATATTATGGCAGAAGCTTCCCTTTTACACTTAAGATAACGGCATTTGTCCTTTCAAATCTCAAGTACCCACAAATCATATGCCTGATAACTGAATCCTAAGCTTAGCCGAAGTCGATATGCGGCTGATAAGATTCTTTCTTTGGCTTTCAAATTTCTCATGCATGTTTCATAAAGAACAATTTGGGTCTCGGATTCTAAGAGTAATCCTTATGCTTCTGTAATTACCATACTATCCTATATTACCTTTCTTTTAAAAGAGATAATTGCTCATTTCATTTCATGTGCTCTGCTGGAGATTTCGCCTTACGAAATATCTAGTTCTCACAATCCAGGAATTCGTTTATAGTCCCATGCTGCTGAATGATAACTTTATAAAATAAGCAAGTAACTCATGACACTTTCTCATTCTCATATTCGACATCCTTCCTCTGCATTTTCTGAGATAAACTTCCCCATTGGCTATTCTTTTAGCAGCCACCTAATTCTCTAATACATCTGTTCTTCCCTGGAAATATTTGTCAAAATTACTTAAAACACATCACCAACTTGTTAATTTTTCCTAATTTGACTTCATTTCTATTCTCATTTTCTCAACTACTGGGCGTTAATAAGTGGTGATTTTTTTATAATACCTGTACGGTTTTAAAGAATGAGATAAAAACGCACAAATTCACTTTCAAATATGTACAGGAATGGATGAAACTCTTTCAGTTTCTTTGTAAGTAACGTAAAACGCCAGTGCATTCTATGATTTACTTAAACTATAATGTAATGTTGATGAACACGATCAGCAAAACGCAAAGTCCAATCTGCGAATTGCTTGAAACATTTGATGTTCATTACTCTCTCTCTCTCTCTCTCTCTCTCTCTCTCTCTCTCTCTCTCTCTCTCCTTTTAATTAACATGGCGGTATAACAGGGGTTCCTTCTAACGAGGAACCGTATAAAATATATCCGACAATAAACCTTGCTGGTATCCCTTAATACGAAAGAAAATATTTAATGACTTTGTCGTAGGGATTACTTTTCCAGAGAAAAGGAAAAGCTGGGTTTCGGAGAAGGGAAGGCAATTAGGCCTTCCAAATCGACTTGTATGGATACAATGAAAACCTCCTCTTTAATATTACCATTATTATTTTCTTTGTATATCTAGTCTTACTTTATTTATCCTCTCGTCTTCTTCCCTTTCCATGTAGCTGATCATAAGCAATAATTTGGAAATGAAGGATTTACAGGATGAATATTATGAGGATCAACAAGCCTGCTACAACCATGAGGAAAGGAATCTATATTACTGTATTTGTCTCTTATAAGAAAGAGATCAATACAGGTTGATGGCAAAGAAAGATGTATGACAGGTATGAATCACCAAGAGTATTTGGAAAGGGGCAAGTAGATCAAATAGTACTGGCTCTAAGACAATCTAGAGGTACTATGCAACCAACAATGTCATACTTACAGTTAATGCTGATTTGATAAATCTGATGGATTTTTCTGTTAATGGAGAAATGAAGTTGGAGGCATAGATACAAAGACAAGTATTGGAAGTACTTGGGAAAGAGAAAATAAAAGGAAAGAATCCGCTAGGCAATACAGAGAGAGAAAAAGGAATAACAAATATTGTTGATAAGAGGAGTGTCATTATTAGTTGAAATAGTAGTTAAAATCCATGTAAATTTTAGTTGGAGCAGTGTGATGAGGGGTTGAAAATGTTACTATAAATATAATTAAGGCAAGTGAGCATATGGGAAGTGCTTGTGGTTATGGGAAGCTAGGTAAAGGAAATAAATACATTAGGTGGAAGGATGAGGAAATGGACGTTTCGCGAAAAAAAAAAAGAATATGGAGGTGTAGTTGCATGAAAAAGATAGGATCATGTGCAGCTGGAAAGCAGGATAGACTGAGTAGTCAAGAAGAAAGTAAATCAAAATTAAAAGAAGACATATAGCGAGGACAGATGGGAGAAGATAGAGCTTCTGAAGGATTCGAAGTTGTTCTACAGGGAAGTAAATGAGAAACAAATGGAGCGTTGCTGTGCAAAGTAAAAACAGTCCTAGGTCGAGTTTAGCAGATTAAAGGTATGTTGAATGTGGAAGATAGAAGAGAGGCAGAGCTGAATGGTACAAGAGTGGAAGGGATTAGTGTAACTTTGATAATGCTCATGTAAGCGACTGATGGGTATGTGCAGGTCAGCTAAGTGGTTCAAGAAACGAAAGACAAGAGAAATTGAAAAGATAGCATGTGAGACGTTGTGGGAAAATTATGAAATTGTGACAAAATATCTGATCAGGGTTTAAATATTGAACAAGGGAACGGTTCGAGATGAACGGATGAGGGCAATAATTGTTCAATTACGTGAAGTTGAAGGTGATAAGAATAGCTGTAAGATTATTAGGAATAATACCAATTAGTTTATTACTGTAGGTGTATAATGGGATTTTGGTTGATCAAGCAAAGCATGCATCCATACACATACCATCCTCACCGCACTCATATACACTATATAACTTTTTTCAGAGGGTTTTACCTTCCTTTCCTCAGAAAGAGTTGGGATGAGGTTGCTAGCTAACTGTTCTTTTCTGCTTTAATTTCAACTCAGCACAGTTGACTAATTACAAAGTACATAAGTTACAGTACATTCTGGTAAGCAGAGGCAGTAGATTTTGACAGAAATGAACCCTAGTCGTTTCTGTAGACACATAGACACATACTTCCACACGCACACACACAAACACAAACCACACACATACATATATACAGTATATATGTATGTATATATATATATATATATATATATATATATATATATATATATGTTATATATATATATATATATATATATTATATTGTGTGTATTGTTATATATATATATTATATATATATATTATATTGTATATAGTATACATTATATATATATATATATATATATATATATATATATATATATATATATATATATATATATATATATATATATATATATATATATATATATATATATATATACTGTATATAACATATATATACTAATATATATACATAATATATATATATATATATATATATATATATATATATATATATATAGTATATATACATAATATATTTATATATATATATATATATACTATATATATATATATATATAATATATATATATATATATATATATATATATATATATATATATATATATATATATATATATATATATATATATATATATATATATATATATATATATATAGATAGATAGATAGATAGATAGATAGATAGATAGATAGATAGATAGATATATAGATATATATATATATATATATATATATATATATATATATATATATATATATATATATATGTATATATATATATATGTATATATATATATATATATATATATATATATATATATATATATATATATATATATATATATATATAAATATATATATATATATATATATATATATATATATATATATATATATATATATATATATATATATATATATATATATATATATGTGTGTGTGTGTGTGTGTGTGTGTGTAACATACACATATATATATATATATATATATATATATATATATATATATATATATATATATATATATATATATATATATATATATATATATATATATATATATATATATATATATAAATATATATATATATATATATATATATATATATATATATATATATATATATATATAATATATATATATAATAATAATTTCCCAAAATCCCACTCATCAAATGCTTCACTTAAAGCTTGAAAATACTGCAGTTCATTCTGGGCGCCTTCTGAAAAGGAAGGGTGAAAGGAACACAGGCCCCTCCCTTAATCTTTTAATCACTTTATATCCCTTTCAACTTTGTCTTCTTGAACATATGACTGTGGGAGACTTTGCTTTCAGAATCCTAAGCCTGGATTAAGAAAAGACAGCTGGCAGGCACACCTGGGACTGAGTCACAGATGAAACCAACCCCTGAACCGAGGTCATAAAAAGGGTCTCACCGAAGCAGCGAGGGAGAGACACACTGCTGGACGCAGGAGAGACACTAGCTGGATGCAAGCAAGACACATCTCCTCCAGAGAGCCAGGCCCCACCACGTGGTCCTATCTTCTAGGGACCTCTACTTTTCTTACCTGTGAAGCCCCTATCCCTTCCGCCGCCATTTTCCCTCGCTGAAGCCACCTCTTCTACAAGGTAAAGTGGTCTGTTGCAAAAGTTCTTCCATGTCAGTTATTATTCTCATACTAACTTCTTATTTCCACTTCAAGGTGCCAGTGTTTCCATATCAACCTTGCCTTGTTAGGTCAGTGGTACGTAAAGGCCTGTGTTTAAAATAATTACATGAAATCATGTGTTCAAGGCTT
>NC_089795.1:8808823-8823823 GCF_040412425.1 Macrobrachium rosenbergii | reverse complement strand
ATATTTTATAGAGTAGACGACATGACATAAGAGAAAACTCAAAAGATATGAAACTACTTTGAAATATTTAAAGCATTTAGGACTAATAACAAGGAGATTTTAAATCATTCTATAAAATTTCTGAGCTGGAGCAAGAGCGAAATTAACCTTTCGTGCGAGACGACTTGCAGCTCGAGAAGGGAAAACCCCCATTGATCGCCATGTTTACCAGCACCATTCAAGAGTTTCATTTTGCGCTTTTCATCACTGGCCTCAGACGTCCCGTGAATAGCTCCTAATAGCTTCATTTGCCGGCTTTTCCCTTATTTTTAAAAAAGTACACCAGAGCGAGAGAGAGAGAGAGAGAGAGAGAGAGAGAGAGAGAGAGAGAGAGAGAGAGAGATGATTTACTGAATTGGTGTTGGAATGTATATCAGCTCATTTGTCCAACGTATTTTTATTTTTATTATACTGACTTTATTAAAAGATTATAACTTAGCAGTTGCTATTTCTTTATTTAGGTGAATATCCTGAAAGAAAGAAAATAACTGTGCCATTCTCCTGCTTCAGGTAAGGATTCATAGTATATCTTGTTGTGATCAGTTTTTTTGTTTATCAACATTAAGTTATTTTCCCATCTATTCCCTCCCATATACTCCCATCGGCAAATTCATTTCATTTGTTCTCAAGGGTTTTTGGGCATTCATGGTATACTATTTCCTTTATTTTGAATTCTAGAATTCGCTTTATTTACCGCTACCGTAAAATCTTCCTCCAAATTTCTCGCAATGCATAATATTTGGAGCGAAAAAGTACACAAAAGCATTTAAAAGTACCTATCCTATGCCCCATTCCGGACACGAAAAGTATTATAGCATTACATGTTATTAGAGCATGTCTTATGTTTAACATAAAGTATTACTATTGTGCGTACCAGGAATAAAGATGAGACGGAAGTTACTTTATTTTCATATGTACCTCCGTATGCTGGAGTGATTCATTCTTTTTTGTGCAATGAGCATGACAGCAAATATAACCCCACCGCAAAATAGAGAAATATAAAAGCGGGACATTGCTATCAGGTTCAAGTGCAGCATATTGCAAGAGATGAAATGTTGCTTAGTCAGGTAACTTGATTCAGGGCTTTTCTATGGAAATCGAGGATATGTCAGTATTACTATGTGGAAGGGGAATAAAGCGATGGAATATTAAGAAGAGAGACTGGAGACAGGAATGGAGTAAAGGGTAAAGGAAGAGGAGTATATAAAGAATAGAAAAGAAGAGAAGAGTAACAGGACAAGAACTGGATACATTTAAATGTCCAAATAGAGAAGGAATGGTAATACAAAAGATTGCCATATGAGAAGATTTTTTAAGATGATCACTAATAACTTAAGGGAATCGAGCAACTATAAAAAGTAAACGTTTAAAAAAAAAAATGCTGAATTGCTAAAAGACATCATTCAAGATACGCCGAAAGTCCGTAAATAAGATAAAATAAAACTTCCAAACAATCGGTTTGTTAGAAAGCGGTAGGTACCACGAGGGGATAATCTACCTTACATGGTTATCTTACAATATGAAGGAAGCTGAAATCCTGATACTTTTAGGTGTGGGTTTCATTAAGGGGAGCGCTGAATCCATAAGGTCCCATTATAAAGTAAGTGCTTATAACTACCTTATGAATAAAGGAATTTGCTTCAAACTTTTACCACTTATTCTTTAACTAATAATGAAAATTTTCTTTGTGGGGAAAATTTATAAATTCGACTTCTAAGTTATTTTTTTTTTTTTATTTGATAAAAAGATTTTAAAAGTTTAAAAAAATACGCAAAAAAAGGTTTCTCTCAAAAAAGAATTTCCCACCTACAAAATCAAGATAGATAGTTATACAACCCTCTATAAAAGTTTCATCGAATTAGGTTCAGTCTTCTTGGAGTTACAAGCTTTTATTTAAAAAAAAACACAGTTTTGAAAATGGTAAATAAAATCATGGTGATTTTGTAATAACTAAAAACAATGACATTTAAAGGCTGATTTTTGCACAAAAATTATTATGTCATATAAGAAATATGCCTTGATATTTTCAATATAATCAAATGAATAGAAATGTGCGTTCTCTTGATTTATATGTTACCTAAAATCTGCATTTATATACCTATATATATATGCATACATATACATACATATATATTACATTTATATACATTTATATACATATATATATATATATATATATATATATATATATATATATATATATATATATATAATATATATATATATATATATATATATATATATATATATATATATATATATATATATATATATATATATATATATATATATATATATATATATATATATATATATATATATATATATATATATATATATATATATATATATATATATATATATATATATATATATATATATATATATATATATATATATATATATATATATATATATATATATATATATGTATATAAATGTAATATATATGTGTATGTATATGTATATATGTATGCATATATATATATAGGCATATAAATATATATATATATATAATATATATATATATATATATATATATATATATATATATATATATATATATATATATATATATATATATATATATATTATAAGGTGTTATAATATATACAACCATTATATAAGTGTTATATGTATCTCTGTGAAAATTTTTGATGTTTTGCTTGCAGATTCGTCATTTATTGTGAGAATATGATTTCAAAATGTCTTTTCTTACAGATAAATTGTGTATCATGTAATCTTAAAATGTTTTGATATTTTTTTCCATTTGTTTTAGTATATTATACTAGTGAAATCAATTCATAACATGCTGTGTTGTGGAGAAGAAGGTAGATCTCTTATCGCTTAGCGTTTCTGCATATATTTACACAATTGTTTTGGGGTCCAGAAGTCGTATTTGGAGGAAGGCGAAAAGCCCTCTTGGCTTATCTGACAGAGTTTGACAGTTAGTGGTGAATTCCCTGTTATACATTCATCTTGTGTGCCTAACCCATGGTTATTAGCTGTGGCTATGACTATTATGTTTTTCATAATCTGAGAAAGAGAGAATCAGTGAGTGTGGTAGAGAAGTTGACATGCTGACAGCCAGCCAGTTTTGGGTCGCAAATACCTCCCTATTGTTTGTTCAAGTGTTTTGAGTGAAAAAGGAAATGTTGATCATTGATAAGAGCTCTGGCATATTTCCTTCTGTATGTATAATGTATTATGTATCATGTATTCTGGGAGGGTTTGGAGATAAAAGTGCAGTACTGATCCAGAGACAGGCAGTCAGAAACAGGGCTGTTGGCAATAGGTCCTATCTCTCCTCTCTCTCTCTCTCTCTCTCTCTCTCTCTCTCTCTCTCTCTCTCTCTCTCTCTCTCTCTAACACCATTCATGTATAAAGGTGTGTGATGAAATATGACTGCTTTCCTGTTTGTAAAGTTTTGTTAAACTCACCCAAGAAGTGTATTCATTTTTGTAAGAGGTGAGCTAAGGTGTTTATATTGTCCAAGCATTGTGGAAGGTGTGTAATGGTTAATAATTATAAAGGTGAAGTGATGTTTATGCTACATCACACATTCACGTATCAAGGCACGCATGCCCATACGACCACGGCCAATGAGCAGGCGGAGCCAAAAGTACGTAAAAACAACGCAAATACAACGTAAATGTACCATAAGTACTGTGTAAATGCGGCAGCATGCGGCGCGACCGTTACGGACCACCTGGCCGTGCGGCGGGGCAGGAACCTTTTGGCCTGCTCTCGAAACCCTCGCGGGTGGCCAGGTCAACTGTCAGGTGGCGTGGCCGACCAGCACAGCGTGGCGCCACCCACGGGCTGACCGCGCTGCTGCGCCATTACCTGGGGCACATGCTGCCCAGGGCGCCTGCGTGGCTGTCAGAATGGCGTGGGGTAGATGCGGCAATGCTGCCGCACCCCCGGCGTAGATGTGTGGCAACGCTTTGACCTGGGATAAAAGGGCCAGGTGGCGCGCTTCAGGTCAGTGCTTCTCCGGCCAGCATCCTGTTGCTATCTCCCTCAGCGCCTCCGTCAAGCCGTCCACTGCAGCAGCCAAGATGCCCAAAGAACCCATGCTGAAGAGGACCAGGAAAGGGGCCTGAGAACTCAGGAGCCCTGGCAGCTGGGTTGCCCCTACGGCAAAGCTTCCTGAAGCTGATGGTCCCCTTCAGGCAGCGATGCTGTTGTGCTGCAGCTCGGGCCGACGAGCTCGTGATGGAGCAACCTAGAGGAGAGGGAAGGACCTTGCTCGCCCTGACGAGCGACCCGCCGCCGCCACCGACGACAACGCCCACGAGGGGATGCCGACGCCGACACCAAAGGCACTCCTGATGGAGATGGCCTACAGGAGGCCGCAAGAAGAACCCGTCAGTGATCCTCTCGGAGGAAAATGAGAGGCTAGTTGGCGAGTGGCTGGAGACCAAGGCGAGTTTCATCTATAACAAGGGGCCTCACAGCCTACAAGGATAAGGCCAAGGTGTGGAGGGCCTTCGGACAAGGGCCAGTCACTTGTTCCTCCCGTGAGCCATGAACTGAGGGGTGGTTTACGTCCTCAGGAGTCGTTTTGGGCGGCTTATGGCGGAGAAGAGTGGTAGGGGAGGGCAGATGGCTGACGGACCTGAGAAATGGATCCTCAACATTTCCACTTCTCCTGAAGCCGCACACTAAAGTCAAAGGAAGCTTAAAGTGTTAGGACTTCCATGGTATGTTGTTTTTAAATGTTTCCATGCATAATTATTACTGAATATAACGTTATTACATAGTTTCCATGCATTCAATGTACATTTTATGTATGTTCTCATATGTCGCTCCTCTTTTACAGGCTGCCTGCGCTGCTGCCCACTGCTGGCGCCCCTCCCTGCTGCGCCCTCCCTGCCCAAGTTCTGGACCTGCCTCCTCATGTTTCTTCTGGTGGCCCGACACCGACGCCCACGCCCTCTCCGGTTGATCCAGCAACAACCAAGGCTCGAAACACCAAGTTTCCGAGCTGTTGACGTCGCCTTCACGAGGGCAGAGGCCCTCGGGAGTTATATGCTGACGACTGTCATTTCCTCCGTAACCCGCGTCCTCTACTGGAGAAATTTTTCAGGAGGTCGAGGATGAGTGTGCGCAGGTGTCAGAACAGCTGAGCCTTCACCTGAAAAATAGGTGCTCGGTGCCATCAACGTTACATCCGTGCCCCAAAGAGGGCTCCACGGTGCCGTCGAGGGCCAATGATATTACCATGGCAGTATTCAAGCTGAAGTTCCTGCCAGCCTGTACATCGCAGCAGCATGGCACTCACTGCACAGCAGCTGGCGCTCCTAAAGCGCAGTTGGTTACATCCACACCGAAAAACTAAGCAACCTGTCGATTGACACGACATTTTTCAACAATTTACACTAATTTATTTCTTTGTATTTCCTTTTGCTGTTATGTATGTATATGTTCTATTTTATATTAAATATATTTATGTATCATATTCAATGAAGTAGCTACAAGTAATAATCTAAAATCAAAATGAACTGAATACACTAACATTTCATTATTGACTTTTGAAATAAGTTACTGTATGTAAAATACAGAAGTACACAAATAAGTCATATATAAAATGGGGAGAAGGTAGTTTCAAAAAGATAGAATTAACATATCAGAATATCAACAATGTAAATGCTAAGAGCAAATACTTTCAAGAACATAGAATTATCACCTCACAATTAAAACAATGTAAAGAGAAGGTACTTTCAAAATGATAGAATTATCATATCAGAATAGAAACAATGTTAAGAGAAGGTCTTTCAAAAATGATATAATTATCATATCAGAATACATCCCATGTAAAAGAAATTTTAAAAAAAGATAGAATGATTGTTTCATATTTATTAAACATTTGCAATGTCATGGTCTGCTCTATCCTCTTCCCATTTATTCAGAATATCATCATGGATTTGATTAAAAATTTGCAATGTCAGCCCACTCTATCCTCTTCCCATTTACCAAGTATTGAGAGAGTTATCATTTCAATATCTTTTATTAAGTCAACTAAAATAAACGGAAGTACACAAATGCACAGGCCAAAATAATCCTGAATTGAAAATTGATTTATAAATTCATCATAACAGAATAGAAACAATGTTAGAGAAGGTACTTTCAAAAATGATAGAAATATCATATCAGAATAGATTCCATGTAAGAAATTATTAAAAGGGCAAAATAAACTATCTTCTTTTTTTATTTATATGTATGTTTGTTTCATATTGATTAAACATAAATTTGCAAAGTCATGTCCTTTCTCTATCTTCTTCCCAATTACCAAGTATTGATGAGAGTAATATATCATGGATTTGATCAATATCTTTTATTAAATCAACTAAAAATAAACAAAGTACACAAAACAATCCTGAATTGATACATTATTGAATTTTAAATAAGTCCAAAATATATGCAGGAACAGACATTTAAGTAATTACAACAATCAGGTATGCATGGGGAGGACTAAATCATGTTCTCCTGCCAGTGCACGGAGCCTTCAGCCGATGAAAAGTATTCCTTCAGCAAGTTACGCTGTTCCTTTGCATCCCTCGTTGCAGTGTTGCCGGTCACAGTTGGAAGGGCTGCTCTAAGGACGGTCCCCTCCAGCTACCAAGGATGACAGCATGTGTGACAGGGTGCTCTGATCTCCTTCTTGTCTTCGTGCATTTCTTCTTATGATCATGAATAGCAGAACACATGCGGAAATCACTAATGGCTCTATGGTCAGGCTTCAAGCATATTGCAGTGAGGAATCTCGGAATCTGTTTGCCAGAATCCCCAAAGGCGTTCTCCACCGTCCTGCGTGCCCTACTTAACCTGTGGTTGTAAATCCGTTCCTCCTTGCTAAGTCCTCTTTTGGGTAGGGCTTCATAAGGTAATTCCTCAGGGGAAGGCATCATAGCCAACTAGTGCAGCAGATTGCTGTAAGAAATCGTTCAATAGTGAAACAAGCATGGTGGCACAAACATTCCTAAGACTACGCTCTCTTAGAAAAGGGCGCTGGCCACCTGAAAATCCAAGATGGCGGCTATTTTTTCAAAATGGCGCCATCTATGTTCGAATTCACTGGTTTAGACATCTATTGGATGGAATATGCCAGTTTTTTAAACCTCGACTTTTAGGTTCATAAAAATGTTCCATACCACACATTTTATTAACCCTTACTAAATGAATTAAACAAGATGGCGTACAAAATGGTTGCCATAAAGTTTTTCTATCCACAGCGCTAGCGAACATGAAGACCAACTGTTTTTATTTAATGGTGTATTCATGTGATCAGACAGTTTTAACTAATATGCTATTTTCAACTGAAATAGTAATGGTATGGTCACATACAACATTGTAATCTAAGACTGTAACCATAAAAAGAAAAGAAGAAATACGGACTAAAGCACAACCAATCTATGTATAGGTCTCTCAACCTACACCTTTGAAAAATTCGAGGATAAGAAGGTAGGCATAGCATGACGTTGGATGCTCAAGCTAGATTATCTACTGAAGAGAGGGCAATATTTATCTAGACTACATTTGCAAGTGCAGAGCTGTGCAGGAAGACCCAACTTGTAGCACTTGCACCTTTCCCGACAGCCTGCTTTGCATCCACATTTGGTAGCTGTTGGCAACTCTTAGCTAAGGGCGAGTTGGTTGTCCAGAGGACTTGCCATGCTTCACCAGACTTTTGCCATCCCCACTCAGCAGGGGTTCTCTGGCTGTGGCTGACACTGGGTGGCCTGCCCCCACACACAACCAGCCTGGTGCAGCACGCTTGGTGTGTTGGAGGAGAGCTCCCTGGTTGGTGGAATGGCCTCATATGCCCTTTGTTTTCTGGCAAACATATCAAGTCTAGCCTCATCCACAGTGCCAGCAGTGCTGGATCTTTCATACATAAGTATGACAAACCTCTCCAGGACCTTCCAGGTCACTCTCTTCCACTCTCAGGGTAGTGACTCAGTTTGGAGAACACAGTGGGGCCTCTGGAAAGATGTTCCATGTCTGCCAGGTGTCTTCTTGCCCTTGCTCGGAAGGCTGACACTGTATCACAGCCTGTGAGCGCATGGAAGAATTCATGCCATTCACCTTCTCCTGAAAGAGTTGCAGGTGCCAGCAATCCAGCGCAGGCTCTGATGTTGGCCACCAGTTCTCAAGCCCTAGATTGCAGTACTGGGGACAGACCACACCCTCCTCCACATAGAACTAACTGTGGCATCTCTAACTGTGCAGAGACCTCCAGTACTCTGTCTTAAGAGATACTGAGCCATACTGATGTAGCATTTCAACCAGGTTTCTCTTCCTGGTTTGGCGCTGAACTAGAGTCCCATGTAGACTGGGAATGGTGTTTCTCTGTCTTTAGGTGTCTATGAGTTGTTGCTCCTCTTTGTATCGGGGTAGCAGTTGAACTGCATGAGCTGTGCAATGGCCTGGTCTGACTTTGATGCTCCCAAATCGTAACTGTGACTTGATGTCAGCCCCATGCTCAACCATCCCTACAAACTGGAGCAGGAGAGGAGGCACAGAATTTCGTACACAAGCCTCAGAAAATGTGCCATCAAACCGTGACTGATGATCAAGTATAGACTTTCTGAGAATATTTGCTGCTTTAGCAATGATAACTGCCTCTGAAAGATCAGATGATTGAGCAAGTGCTTTTCCCACATCCTTTTGAAATGCAAGTAATACATCTCTGCCAGATTTATGAGCCTCAAATTCTGGAATTTCTGCCAGAAGTTTGTCTTTGAGTCTCGTGGAATTTACACTTGGTGACTCTACACCTAATTGTTCCAGACGTTGTTGTTGGTAGAGGTGGCAAATATCTGCCAACCGAAATGTGACCTGGATCATCTGAACAAGGTTGTTTTCAACAATGTATGTCATCAGTTCTGACAGAACTAGTGGATACACATCTGATTCTGACTCAGTGCTACCTTGAAGATCTTTCTCAAGGCTCCTCAGGTAGGACCTTTTTCTGTTGTAGAGAGGGCACAAAGACAGGCATGGTGATACTTAAACTCCTGTGCAATGACATCCCCACCAGTCAACACCCAGGGAGCTTGCATCACTAAGTATCTCTGCACATTCGCAATTTGTTCAAGTCAAGGCCCTTAGTACTAGCCTATCTGAGGATCAGATGCAGGTGCCACTTTCTCTGAAAATGCAAACTTCATTGTCATGACTGGTTCAGGCGCAGTTTTGGTCTCAGTGTTGCTGGTCTGGTCATTGGATTGTCGCTTTTTCTTGCACGGTCCAGTTTAGTGTTGTTAAACAACAAGCGACAGTTCACATGGTATTTTGCTGCATTTTCCTGAGGAGGTGGCCTCTATGCCATCACCTTCATCAGCCTTGCTGGATCCATTATCAGTGGCATTCATTAATTTCACTGAACATGGGAATGTTCCTTGCCAGCATTGTGTACCCATCATGGTCTAGGACATGATGACTTGGAGGAGTGATGTCAA
This sequence comes from Macrobrachium rosenbergii, assembly GCF_040412425.1. Taxonomy (NCBI): domain Eukaryota; kingdom Metazoa; phylum Arthropoda; class Malacostraca; order Decapoda; family Palaemonidae; genus Macrobrachium; species Macrobrachium rosenbergii. The sequence continues at coordinate 8,814,317 of NC_089795.1, read as the reverse complement.
GTGCTCACCTCTTTTCCTTCTGACAAAGACAACACAAACTCAGTTTTGTTTTCCTGCTCAATATTGGATTGGCATCACATTCTGCCATGATTTCACTTTTGATTAAGAGCCGAGGGTTATCCTTTTACCACCTTAAACAAAGCACATTCCTGTATGGGGATTCAACGCTAAGTTCGGTCTCCCTACACCTAGGCGATCATTCATCCAGTGCCATTTAAGTCCCGTGTGATCTGTACACCATCCGGGTAAGTACATGAACCATCATGTACAGCCCCCATACCACTTGGCTCGGCTCTCCGCTGGCACATCCTGTATATTCCAGGTGCGGCTATCTGCTATAGCTGGTCTGGGGCTGTTAGAAAGCATTTGGGACACTAAACTAAACTATACTACAACTACTAGTCTAAGACTACAGGATTGTAAAGCTGGATTAGCTGGCACTGAACCCATGCTGAGTTACACAGCAGTGATGTCACCAGTGTGCCTGGTTGTGTGCAGACATACACTCTTTTACATTTATTAATTTTCCTTCAAAAATTGATGAGTTATTCGAAAGAGATGGCCTCATTAGGATCTAAAACCACAGAAACCAAGATCCATGCTTAAAACAATAATTGTTGAACGGGCATTATTTCTCATTATATTATTGTTTCTACAACTTTTCTTGGCAGCAACCATAGCCCCCATATTTAAAAGGTAAACTGTACTGGGAAGCTACAAACATAATATTCACAAGAAATAGTATGGAAGAGCTTTACCATATTGCTAGAAGCAAATACAGCGCCATTCTAGTGAAAAATTAGCCAAAATCTGTCGATACTGGCCGCCATCTTGGAGATTTGGCCGCCATATTAAATTTTTGCGTGGGCGCCCTTTTTCTGATAGAGGAACTTTAAAAAGCACTTGTGCAAAATTTCATGCTTGTTTCACTATCTGAACGATTCTTATGAAATATGCAATTATCTGCTGCACTATTTAAGAGACTGTCTGGCTAGTGCTTCCGCTGCGATAGTCATATTCAACGAGCTGAGGAATTTCTGACGTGCACCCCACTCGTCTTGAACAGCATTCTTAGGAAGTGGTTGCAACCTGTCGGAGTTGAACAAGGTGGCTGGTTCCGTGAGAGCAAATTCTCCCCTCTCAAATGTCTTAACGTATTCCGTAGATGTTATGGGAGAAATAGAGTCAGGGATGAAGTTTGCAGGACAGGAGGCCTCATCCCAAGATACTTTTGCATTCCTAGTTATAGCCTTGAACCAGGAAGACAAGGAAGCAAAAAAGGATGATACTATTGAGGAGTCATCTAGGTGCACGACTACTGCCCTTTCACCCTTCGAACCTGGAGGATGGAAGGGGCTATCTGTCCATTCTGAGATAGCAGCAGGATCAGGTAGAAGACGATCAAAAAGGGCCTCATAAGCTTGACGGACTGGAATGATGCCCTTGATTTTCTTGGAGGAGCCAGGTCTCTTCTTGAACCTCCAAATGGGACGCTCATAGGAATGTTCATCAACATCCACCGAAGGGGGCCAAAGAGTGTCCCATCAGCAAAGACTATGGATCCGGGATCCACACCCAAGGACATGCCATCCTTAAATGGTTGCCAGCCCTCTGGAATAGATCCATTGAAAGCTTCTCAGTAGGAGGGTCAGCAAAAGTAATCGACGTTGAGGGATGAGGACAAATCTCGTCTGATGCATGAACCTGTGCCACTACTTGCTCCACCACCACATCCCGAGAGGAAGGAATTTGAGAGGCTGTAGAGGTCTCCTGAGCCGGTGCCTCCTGAGTGTTTCTAATTAATGAAGTATTCTTCTGGATAGAGGTGGTGCACAGAAGAATCATAGTTAGATTTCTTAAAGGGATGTTCCTCCAGAGCAACAATCCTCTGTTGCATATCCCTAATCGCGCCAAGGATAATCTCCAAGGTATCCTGTGAGGTGGAAGAAGCTAACTGGGACTGGGAAGGCGACTGTGCAAGGGTGGCAGAGGCAGTACATTCTTCTTGAGTCACTGCTGAAGGGATGAAGTCTTTGGACGAGGCACCCTTCTTAGAACCTTGGGAAGAAGAAGCGGAAGAGGATTTGGATGTCGACTTCCCCTTAAAGGATCTGGATCCACGAGATCTAGATTGGGAGCTAAATGCCTAGGATGACTTCTTCAGTAGGGCGGCAGTCTTAGAGGCAGGAGACTCATCCCGCTTAGGGCATTCTTTAAGGGCGGCAGGAGAAGGCTTAGAAAATTGCAGTGGCTGAGGTTCCAGTGTCGCATCAGGCAGGTTCCGAGATGCATCAACTTCAAGGACCACCTCGGAGATAGAGGATGCAGGGGAACCCGCAAAATGGAACAAGGGCTGAGTCTCTGGTGAGGGCGGCAGAGAAGCCCATGAGGAAGCAACATCCTGTGCAACTGGAGATAAAGACTCCTCTTCTTGGTCTTCCATTATCTGCAAGAGAAGGCAAGCATCAGAGGAAAGTCTTCAGGAATAGTTCAGGTAAATGAGACTAAACCTAAAGAATTAACATGAGCAAAGACAGAAAAATACCTACCCTGGATTGAGATCCAGCAGGATGAGTCAAATCCAGGCACGGTATGTCTCTTAAATTCTGATGAACACCATGGAGTTCTTGAAACTCAGCTCTCTCGTGAGGATCAAAGAAATGATCTTGGCCTTTCTTCCTGAATTTCGAGTTTTTCCTAAACCCGTAAATCCAGTCACTAAGCGCCTGAAAGGCGATGATGGCGTCTTCGGGTTGGTCCAAATTACGGGCCCTGTCCCATAGTTCATCACAGTTGCCACAAATTGCTCCATGATATTGATGATTCCTCGAACAAAGGCATGGGTCCTGCACAAGTCGTGGGTAACATCCTCTGTTGCGTGATTGCATTCACGGCAGGGCATCCTGGAAGAAGGAGTTCCTATTGAGTTTAAATTATCAAAAAATTCTATGCCACCCAAGGGTGGCATCATACCATAAGGCGGCAATGCACAACAAGCATTATCTAGGTTACAGTCCTGCCGCCACAATCGCGGCAGCCGCAGCTACGAAAAAAGAGGGGGGGGGCGGGCGGCAGAATATACAGTATATGAAATAAAGGTATTCATTCCCTCCAAAGCCCCGCCGCCCCAATCACGGCAAATGCAGCAAAATGTAAACAGCATATTCCTGCAGCTACTATGAAAAAACGGGCGGCAGGTAAGGCAGATAAATAAATATATACGCTCTAGAAGTCATTAGCGTCAACTCGGCAGACATTAGCAAACTAAAAAACTCCTAAAGAATTACAAACGGTCTTAAATGAAAACAAGATCTGCCGCGTAGCTAAAAAACCATAAACTCAAAGGAAGCGGTCCTGCCGCCTTCTTCCCCCTATCCTGAACAGACACCTGGTTCAGGATAGAAGAGGTATATCGTACTGCACCCTCCATGAGCCAGCGCTGCCTTTCCGAAGGACGAGATAACTCACGGTTCTTTTCCTTTCTCCTACTCGCCATCAAAGGCTGATGCAGGGGAGAACCAACGGTACTCCACACACCCCTGGCCGCCGGCCGAGGGGGAGGGCTACCACCTGGGGAGTACAACCTCCCCACAAATCAAGAGTGCGCCTAAACTGACCTTAGGTCATCCTAGAAAAAATAAAAAATTAATAAAAGACACAAAACAAATAAAATAAAAGCTAAGCTAACTTATTTTAAAAAATAGGTACAAAAACGAGCCCCACAGTTCATTATGGCTGACAAAAAAAATATGGCCGTCCCTTTGATTAGGGTGAGTACACAGTCCTGGCCAAACAATTAACAAAATACGTATGTATTAAGCGAAAGGAAAGAAACAAAATGAACTGTGGAAGAAACGGAAAGTTTTGATGATAAAAACTCACATTAGGATGAAGATAATAATCCAAAAAACCAAAAAGAAAGAGAGTCAAGCGAAAAGTAAACACCTGTCAAGGCGAAATAAGTGAACATGGGGATGATAGGTTGTAACAGTTGATGGGTGGAATGCGCTGCTCTTCTTCTTTCTTGGAACGGCTCTCCTTTCCTGTATTGAAAAGGTTTTGACGTTGGAATGGTTGTTTTTGATTAGGCAGACCTGAAATTCAAAGTCACTTCTCTCCATATACATGCTTTTAGCCTGTGAGAGAGCCCTTTGGGCGTTTTAGGTCTATTTAGACTTCTTGATAATTATTTCGATAGTCACACACACCTGTACAGGTGGAGAATAGTCCTCCATGAGTGACCCAGGTCTGCCCTTCGGTCAAAAAAATCCGAGTGGATCTTGTTTGTCCTCCCCCAGGTGACAGCAGGGGAGACGACACAGCCACCCACCCTCTGCAAACCAGTTTGTCCGCTCCGGGTGGGGCAGGGTAGGTAGGGGGAACATGAGGATAGGGGAAGACATCCACCCTCCTCATGCAAACCTGATTGTCCGCCCAGGGTAGGGGCAGGGTAGGTAGGGGATCGGGAGGGTAGGGGGAGACAGCAGCGCTGGGTTCCAGCATGCGCCTTGCAGGCGCCAACAGGAGTCGTTTCATAATATTTGCCATGGATCTGTTAGATGGACTATTCTTTTTAACCTTGCACCAACTTATAGATGTTCTTATCATAATAAATAGGCTACTCACATGTCATCGCGAAAAATGAATTTGACATTTTGCGGTTACTTTAATCTTACGCATAAACAAGTGCAAGCTTCCAAATCATAATTGTTTCTGTTACCTTATTATCATTCGGTATCCAATTTTCCACTCTTCGAGCTAAGCGAAGCCATTGACTAAGGTTTTCGACAAGAACAGGATTAAATTTCAATCCGTTCTACATAGAAACTCTGGTTGATCTGTTATGATGGGCACTGAAAATATTAAATCCATTCGTGATATTCGTGTGGAAATACATTCTTTAACAATCAACCATATATCTTTTTACCATTACCATTTTCGCCTCTAAATCTTATAAAGGTAATAATATCAAATAAACCGGTTTAATGCCAGCACATGTCAGAGGATCTTAATTAGTTGAATTGATTGAAGTGAATATAAATTTAGGCCAAAGGCTAAGCACTGGGACCTATAAAGGTCATTCACTACTGAAATGAAATCGACGATAAAAGGTTTGAAAGGTGTAACAGGAGTAAGGCCTCCAAAGCAGTTTCACTATGAATCAATTGTTAGGAGAGGGTGGTGAGTAAGATGGAAGAAGAGAATGTGAAAGGAGGTACAGTAAAAAAGAACGAAAGGGGTTGCAGGCTAGGGGGCCTAGGAAGGCACGCTGCAAAGGGATCTTAATTAGAATTCCTTCTTGTCCTAACGCCAGCTGTGCCTCTGATATCCTAGAAAAAGTGCTACATGAAATACAAAGTTTAATTAAGACTGGTTCAGGTTCTTGAAATACTGCTTTAAACTTTTGAAATAAATAACGAACTATTACTTAGATTGAATACTTTACTGGAATACTGTACTATATAATTATACTGTAGCAACGGGTTCCTAGGCC
>NC_089795.1:8787241-8805823 GCF_040412425.1 Macrobrachium rosenbergii | reverse complement strand
ACCAAGCAAATTCATTGCATTTCACCTCGTTTCCAGCTTGTATGAGCTTCTACGTTTGATTATTAAAGGAGCAGTAGCCATGCCTTGCAACTGTGGTCACTTGGCAATGGATTGTTTCGTAATCTCTCTCTCGGTTTGGTTAAGAAAAGAGTGCAATGTTGCTATCCAGATCTATAGAAGCAGAGGAGTATCTCTGCTTAGATATTTAAATTTGATTGATTCTGAAATTGAGGTCTTGAAGACCAAGCGCCGGAACCCATCAGGATTATTCAGCGCCGTAACAAAGGTGAAATATATAAATTAATGATATGATTGATAATGAATAGGTGAATGATGATACACTAGTAAAATTCAGCGTTAATATATGAACGTAAAAAATGAAGAACGATATTAGATAGAACCAACAAAAAATAAGTATACAGTAAACTTTTATATTCAAAATATATACTTAGTATAAGAATAAATATGACTAAAATCTTTATTAAATATACTGAAATCATATCTCATTAAAATAACCAGATTCTTTCCGATAACTCATAAAGAGAAATATGAATGAAGATGTTCAAGATCATTGGATTAGGGGAGAAAGGATGAAGAATGGTCTGGAGAACAGATCGTTTAACAAGAATTTTGTTCCTTTAAAAGATATAACATACATGATAATCTATAAGCTTTAATGTTATAGGTATTTTTTCGAACTGATACATTCATTTCACATAAAGGATGGGAGGAGGCAGCAAATCCATTCTACTTTGAGTAAAGGGATACCATTCCATTACAGCTCACCTTGATTCAAATTCGCACATTGCGATTTGTATTGAAAGGCAGTGGCACGAGCTTGTTTAAATTGGGTACTTCTGTTTAAGTGGGTATTTTTCAACTGTTGAAACAAAGAGTGTAAGGTCTAGTGCTAAAATAAATCAGTTTCCTAATTCACCAAAATACTTGATAGGAACATTCTTGAATAAGGTGTTTGAAAGGACATGACAGGAACACAAACGACTGGTAACTGTACCTGCGTATTCTTGGAGTCCCGATGAGTACATTTGAGACCAAATATTGACAATAATCACTAAGGGCCCCTTCGTTGAATCTGCATTCAGACGAGTGAAATTCTACTCGCCTAAACAGGTCTTGAGAGCGGTTCTCTTATCATTCAAAACAAAACCCTCAGGTGTTCAAACAGTTGGCTCTGTTTGAGCATACGTGATTTAATCTTACTAAAAAGACCAATAATGTCTACATCAGTGTTGAGCAACTACTTCAAGACACCATTTCATTTAAAAAAAAATCTTGAATAAATTTTCTACATATAGAATGCTTGTCACATATATGACATCGAACAATAACTGAGGAATAATTTAGAAGTGAAATCAGGAGCCCTCTTTATGAAGCTAAAGATGCACATTTGAATCGCCTTAAAGAATTTGTTTTTCTTCTGTTCTTCATTCCAGTGTACCCAACACCCATCTAGCAGACCTCATAACATCATTATGATTTTTATCGATAGTCAGTCAGCGTTGTATTCCTTCTTCCTGGTTCCCATATTAACATAAATTGTAGGAATTGTCGTGACTGCGACACTAAACGTTATTAAACGGACTAATAAATATCTGGTGTTACGAAAACATGTATAAATTAGATGTTTGCATCAATGGATCATTTCTGTATGTTTCTTGTTTACATATACATGTGATTTTGTATAGTGACAAATAGTATATTCAGTTTTATACTCTATATGGCTTTCGTACTTGCTCTCTCTTCCTTTTTCCCTATTTTGCCTTTATCATCGACCTAAAAAATTATAATAATTTACTAAAGACCATTAGCATTTCGTATACACTATTGTTTGCCTGTGTAAGTAAATTTTACGTATTTACATTTATATTATTGTAAAATCATTGTATTTAAGAACGCAAAGAATGATAATTAGCAGTTTGAAGGGTAATGGTATTAAAGGACAGTTGTTTACATTTATTTCTCCCGTTTACGAAAAGTGGGGCCGGGCGGTGTAAATTCAATGTCGTGGGGAAAGGCTTTGGACTCGGCTGCTAGAGAAGGCGGGTCTTGATTTGGTGGACCTGTTGGATGGTCTTTCTTTTGATGTTAATATTAGAAGGGCGCTTGGAGACTCCATTGTTAGTTGATAGGTTTGCATTGCAAGGGAGACTTCAGGAAAGTCTTGGATGAATTTTGCAGTCTTGAGGTTGCTGGCCAGCCAGCACTTTGGGTATTTTGGTAATGCCCACTGGATAGCTATTACCCCTCCCCACCCCAATCAGACTTTCAATCTTCAATTGAACTTTCACACATTCACACTCTGGATTCATCGTAGACCTTCAAACTCACACCCTCCTTACACCTTCCATGTATACGTTACCGGAACATCTACGTTGTCAAAGTTAAGTCGTTGTAAATATAATTTTAACTTTTCTCTTTCGCTACGCCTACGAATAATACTGAAGGAATACCAATATTATATTTTATTTAAAGTTAAAGGGTGTAAGAGCCCGGAGTTAGTCTTGTACATGACTCGTTCGTAACACTAGCGACAGAAATTAAAAAAATACGATGAAATGTATTACCGCTAATCAAAACAAGGTACATAAATTGGAAAAAAGGCTGAATAAGTGGAAAAGGACGTAATTAAAAGGACGCACAAAGAAAAACACGATGATAAATGTGTAAATCAACAGATGTTCCAAAGCATTAAGTAGGTGAAGCATAAGACAATGAAATGTAAATCTAAAAATATGGTCCTTCATCCCATTAGGAATAATTACAACATTTTAAATAAGAGATGGAAAAGGCAGGTGGATATGTTACTAAAGTGGATAATAAATTTGTCAAATGATTCTCTGTCACTTAATTATTCAAAAGCATTTATTATCAAAGGCACATCTTATCGCCTACATAAATTCTGACATCAGGTGTCTACAGACCATTCAGCAGAGAGAGAGAGAGAGAGAGAGAGAGAGAGAGAGAGAGAGAGAGAGAGAGAGAGAGAGAGAGAACATTACAAAGATTAACTGAATCAAACAACGGGTAAATGATAAGCATGCTATTCAACACTTTTTATTTCTATTTGATTGAGTTGTGGACAGTAATGCTTTTAAACTTTGTTTTGCTTAAGTTTGCTACTAAAGCAAAAAGTTTGTTCAGACGAGTCTTCAGAAATAAGAGACGATTTCATAGAAGAGCTCATTACCAGAACAATGTGCGTTTTTTTTTTTACGCACAGAAAATTTATTAATCAACATCAAAGGAAGTTTCGCACCCAAAGCATTTTCTCTTTTTAATTGGCTGACGTTATACGGATATTCACCAGAATTAAGTATAATCGAACTTATTTATGGTAATAATTCCAAACATATGAGAGAGTAACATTCATGGTTAACATTTCCCTTGTCTTTTAAACATAGTCTTTGTAGAACACATTCTTTCTTTTGAATATCTTAAATAACAATTTCAATCTGCGTCTTTCAAAGGAACCAACCTGGAAGAGGAATAAATGGTTCTGTTAGTCGCCACTTAATCCTCTATGCTCTTTGTTAAAAGACATTAATACTTTTATTTCATGTGAAATTGACATTATGCATCTACAGTTTATGTTGTAATTATTTGTCTTCGTAGACATTTTAGGTTGTGTTCAGTTGAAAAGACTGACACCAGACTGTGCAAATTAACGATACCCTTCAAGACCGCACACGACCTGTTGTGGTTGTCTTAATGTTATACTCTGTTAAAATAGGTGAACAAACATCGATTTTCATCAGCATTTATTTGTTTATTGTACAAATAAGAGCTTGAAATAATGTACGCTGTTTTCGATGGTTTGATTAGTTTACACAGGTACGAGGAGGTCTGGCATACGGTAAAATCTTGTGTACGGTCATTATAATAAGAATTTATTATAAAATCTATTCTTTCAAAATAAACAAATTAAAGATATCTGATGAACTGAAACCTATCTTTTTCAATAAAAAAAGTCTTATTTTGTGTAGTATTTTAGTGGTATAATTCTTTCTTATGGTACGCTGGAAATGAAAATATACAAAGTAATTAAGAAATTATCTATTGAAAAAAAGATATAAGTAAGAAAGCTACGAGAAATCAAGCTCTTAGGCTAGACTAGTTCCGTATTGAAGATGTCCATTATAAAAGGATTACACAAGCTATACATAAAAAAACAAGTATAATTATATGAAATAAGTAAATGCCATATGCACAAAAAACTTGAAATTTAGTTCTTTATAAAGAAATCGAAAATCGAAGAACTGACAGGTGAATGACTAGCTTACTGTCAAGGCCCAAACATCAGAGACGAAGCAGAATCACTGGGACAAAATTTGGTGCTTTAATTGGACACATGCATACAAAGAACAAAACAGATTTTTAAGAATATAAACAATTTCCAACGTTCCAAAATAACACGTGAATAGCACAGGTAAGAACCAGTAGAACTAGTAGAAACTGGATGACATATTTTGGAATCCGATCTAAAGAAATTTCAATTTCTTCTTTAATAAACTCTGTATCTTTGGCCCACATATCAAATTTAAATGAAAATAGGAAAATGCTAAATAAAATTTCTTTACTGGGTATACTAACAATTACGGACATCAAAAGTTACAGTATTTAGAAAATACACCTTTTCCATATCCTGTATTCTTTATTTACCATATGTCCCCTGAGTAAAAGGAGACGGATTTTAAAATCATTCAGTAGTAGTTGTATTACCTCAAATAACCTGACAACTTCAATGAAAAAAACACTCAAAATAAGTCGGATTGTTGTTTCCGTACGGTCACTCAAGGGCCGAAAAAACATTCAGCAATAAAAAAAAAAAATTCTATATCTAGATGGCATAAAAAAATCAGTGAAACTTTAGGGAGCAACAATCGTTTTGCTTTAACTACAAACGCCATGAGGTCCACGGTCACTAATATTTACGGAAAAAAACCTTGAAGATGCTGACGCTAATAGGTACCTTACAAGAGGTGCGAAATTATCAGTTATAATTGTGATTACTGACCCAAAACGTAGGTTTCATGGGGAAGAGGTCTGGTTTAGAGATGATTCGCGCCTCAAAACCTGCATTATTTAATCGTGTAAGGAGCAGACTGGAATGAATCACAACTTTTGTGTGGAAGTATGTGTTTGAAAATTCAGCTATTTGAAACTGTTAAAATTAAGAAAATTAACGGGACGGATCCATCCTGAGGGTCAGGGAAACCAGAAAAAAATTTCCACTTTATATTTTGGTTGCTATTTCAAAGAAGATGAACTTCCTTTATCCTCAGTGATCTTCTTCAATCTAAAGGTCACTATATGCTGTATTGCCTGTAATTTAGGAAGTTCTTCTCATACTTTTAATGCTCCTGCCTACTGGTAAAATATCTCGCTTGGGATCTGACTCAAAAGGTCTACACAAAATCTTTTACTGAACTTAACACCTTATTGTTAATCAAAGAAACATTTTGCGAGGGTCATTGCTTCCATAATACCAAAGTACGGCATTCTCCTGATGTCCTTTACTCTATTCAGCAGCAAATTTATATCTATCTATCTTTCTATACACACACACACACACACACACACACACATATACATATATATATATATATATATATATATATATATATATATATATATATATATATATATATATATATATATATATATATATATATATATATATATATATATATAAATGAAGTGTTCCAAGTACCTGGTTATTATTACAACTAATCAGAGACTTCAAAAACTTACCTCACTTCAGACAGGTACCTGAACTCTCATAACAATAAAAATTACGACTGAATATTCTAAAGATAACAGTGATCCCTTAAAAAGCTTACTAATCATGTGAAAAATCAGACCAAGTTTATCAACCAAGTGTGAGGTATCAACAATTAAACAAGAAATATACTAGAGCAAAGGGCCATCACTCCCCAAACAACTTGAACTGTTTCCCTGGTCTTAATTCACTTCAGCAAAACTAAAGGAACAAAACATGTTCATCACTCTGCCTTATGCACACAATTAATCCTATTCACTTGTAGTCAATAAATGAAACACTGTTTTTAAAAATTTTAAATACAAATATTTATTTTTAAATTCAAAATTTATAACTAGAATTCAAAATCTGAAAAAATTTACTATTACTTGAAAACAACACAAAACTTAATTGATTCTTGAATTATATAAATTATTAAACAAAACTAAATCACAAAAACTTGAATTTATCAAGAAATTAAGTTAATCAAGCAAAAATTATGCAAGATTTGAAAAGAAAATCTTAGTGAATGAAAAATAAATCAAGTATGCAATGTTAAATTATCAAGAAATATCTAAAATGCTAAGTAAATAAATGCTAAATCACCAATATATAAAATGTGAAAAATCAAGAGATTGCAAACACAATAACACATAAAAACACACAAAAGATTTACCAATAACAATGTCACTATGGCAAAATTTCCCTAATACACCTTATTATATCATGGTAATAATAAGTAAAATTCATTTTATCTTACACAAGCTTGTGAAAACTTTTGCAAAATCACCTGAAATGCAGCTGCTTGAGATTCGCAAAACACACTTCTGATAGGCGCTGTTACACACTTTTCCTACATTCAGATCTCAAAGGTTAAAACTAGTACCAGTGACCACACAAATACTTTACGTTAATAACTTCTCTCTTTTGAAGAAATAGAGAGAGAGAGAGAGACAGAGAGAGAGAGAGAGAGAGAGAGAGAGAGAGAGAGAGAGAGAGAGAACAACATGAACAGTCTCTGTAATCAGAATGAACAAATTTTTGGATTCCAGTTAGAAACAAAACAATCAGATGACGTCACTTGAGCAAAACGTTTGGGGGCAAAACTACACATTAGAACAATATGTGATCAGAGCAACGCAATCTTACAAAACACGACGTAATCGATCGAGATATGTGCATTTAATCTCAAAAAGGCATACGTGACGCGAGTAGAAAATCATATGGGATGAATCTCTTCACGAAATCTCAACACGATCAAAACAGACGGCAGCTGGCTAGCCACAAGCAGCACCCTTTCAAAACAAGATGAAGAACCAAAGTTGGTTTTCAGAACAGTACATGAAACATTGCGAAATCATTCATCTTTTTCGCGTATGAGACAAAACCATAAACAACTCGACTGCCATTCCCTCACTTGTTAACGCGTTATCTTTCACAACAACAACTGAATCAAAACACGACATATGAAATCACGAGTACAGAACACATGTTGCTGGGAGACAAAATGAGTGATCACATACTACATAATTATCAAAATGTATTATTAGTTCTAAATTACGCTGCTAAGTTATCTAAATCACTAATTCTTTTAAGATCTGACATTACACTACATACGATATTTCAACAATTATTATTATTACACAGAACACATTATACCTAGAACAGTAAATATATCAAAATCATGGAATACTATAGGCTACATATCACAAGGCAATATCATGAATTTATATATATATATAGATATATATATATATATATATATATATATAATATATATATATATATATATATATATATATATATATATATATATATATATATATATATATATATATATATATATATATATATATATTCATGATATTGCCTTGTATATATGAAGAATTATGATATATATAATATATATATATATATATATATATATATATATATATATATATATATATATATATATATATAATGTGTGTGCATGTGTATGTGTGTGTTTGTTTAGTCTTCCTCCAAATGTCCATTACTTTATCTCTTTTCTCCCACATCCCACATATCATTTGGGCATGGAGAGAGAGTACGCAATTGAGATTTCTCTTTCAAATCAAGGAATCGTGAAAAACCTCCACACTGATAGAAGAAGCTTTCTCTTCTAACAAACGTTATATAGTGCAGCAGATTGCTGTAAAAATCGTTCAGATAGTGAAACAAGCATGAAATTTGCACAAACATTCCTAAGAATGTCTCTCTTAGAAAAGGGCGCTGGCCACCTGTCTGCCAAGATGGCGGCTATTTTTCAAAACCCGCCATCTATGTTGCAGATTCACTGGTTTGGGAGCATCTATTGCCATGGAATATGCCATCTTCTTTTTTTTTTTTTAAACCTGACTTTTAGGTTATAAAAATGTTCCATAAACACATTTTATTGAAAACCCTTACTAAAATGAATTGCTAACCAAGATGGCGTACAAAATGGTTGCCAACAAAGTTTTTTTTTTCTATCCACAGCTTGTGCTAGCAGACAGAGACCAACTGTTTTTATTTAATGGCATATTCATGTGATCAGACAGTTTAACTAATATGCTATTTTCAACTGAAATAGTAATGGCAATGGTCACATACAACATTGGTCTAAGACTGTAACCATAAAAAGAAAAGAAGAGAAATACGGACCAAAGACCAATCTATGTATAGGTCCTCAACCTACACCTTTGAAAAATTGAGGATAAGAAGGTAGGCATAGCCTGACACGTTCTAATGCTCAAGCTAGATTATCTACTGAAGAGAGGGCAATATTTATCTAGGTCTCACATTTGCAAGTGCACAGAGCTGTGCAGGGAAGACCCAGTCCTTGTAGCACTTGCACCTTTCCCGACAGCCTGCTTTGCATCCACATTTGCAAGCTGTTGGCAACTCTTGGCTAAGGGGCCATGAAGAAGAGTACCAAGAGATGTCATTGCTGCCATCTCAATGTGCAGACCACCAAACATTACCAGATACTTGTTCGCCATACTGATCAGGCCACTGCCACTGCACCTGCTTTGCTACGGCATAGATTGGCTGATCAGCTGTGATTATGGGTATCTGGCCAGGGTTCAGAAAATCAGTGACATCCTGCACTTTCTGCATCACGTGTTTGATCGTAGCAACAGAATGAGCCTGATCACGCAGGAGAGGAAGCAATGAAGTTATGGTTACTTCAAATTCTGGGCTTCTTCTTCATTGAAGCGTGATGAGCTGACCACGTCAGATTCACTGCATCATCTATTTCCTGGCTGACTATGACCTTGTCTAGCCACTGATACTCCAGTGCAAGCTGTGGCCCCAAGATATCTGTGGGTGGCTTTGGTATTGCAGTGTTTGGTGGCACAGGGTTCTTTGTTTGAAAGGAAGCTGGTGAGATGTTTGTGAATGTGTCCGGCAATTCAGGCACCGACCTCACTTTCTCAGGTGCAAACTTTAGTTGCTGTCTTTCCTGTCCAGTGTTCTCCTTGGTGGGGTGCTGAAATATGGAGATGCTAGTTCCATGGAAGGAGGTAGTGGCAGTAGTTGCAGATGGGTTGTGGTCGATGTTGTCCATCACTGCAGTGGTGAACAACCCTTTTCGCAGTACTGGGGGACAGACCACACCCTCCTCCACATATTTGCTAACTGTGGCATCTCCTAACTGTGCAGAGACCTCCAGTACTCTGTCATAAGAGATACTGAGGCCATACTGATGTAGCATTTCAACCAGGTTTTCTTCCTGGTTTTGGCATAGACTGAGAGTCCCATGTAGACTGGGAATGGTGTTTCTCTGTCTTTGGAGTGTCTATGAGTTGTTGCTCCTCTTTGTATCGGGAGTAGCAGTTGAACTGCATGAGCTGTGCAATGGCCTGGTCTGACTTTGATGCTCCAAATCGTAACTGTGACTTGATGTCAGCCCCATGCTCAACCATCCCTACAAACTGGAGCAGGAGAGGAGGCACAGAATTTCGTACACAAGCCTCAGAAAATGTGCCATCAAACCGTGACTGATGATCAAGTATAGACTTTCTGAGAATATTTGCTGCTTTAGCAATGATAACTGCCTCTGAAAGATCAGATGATTGAGCAAGTGCTTTTCCCACATCCTTTGAAATGCAAGTAATACATCTCTGCCAGATTTATGAGCCTCAAGTTCTGGAATTTCTGCCAGAAGTTTGTCTTTGAGTCTCGTGGAATTTACACTTGGTGACTCTACACCTAATTGTTCCAGACGTTGTTGGTAGAGGTGTAAAATATCTGCCAGCCGAAATGTGACTGGATCATCTGAACAAAGGTTGTTTTTCAACAATGTATGTCATCAGTTCTGACAGAACTAGTGGATACACATCTGATTCTGACTCAGTGCTACCTTGGTCTTTCTCAAGGCCTCAGGTAGGACCTTTTTCTGTTGTAGAGGGCACAAAGACAGGCATGGTGATACTTAAACTCCTGTGCAATGACATCCCCACCAGTCAACTTAGCAAGGAGCTTGCCATCACTAAGTATCTCTGCACATTCACGCAATTTCAAGTCAAGGCCCTTAGTACTAGCCTGTCTGAGATCAGATGCAGGTGCCACTTTCTCACAGAAATGCAAACTTCATTGTCATGACTGGTTCGGCGCAGTTTTGCACGACTAGTCTCAGTGTTGCTGGTCTGGTCATTGATTGTCGCTTTCTTGCACGGTCCAGTTTAGTGTTGTTAAACAACAAGCGACAGTTCACATGGTATTTTGCTGCATTTTTCCTGAGAGTGGCCTCTATGCCATCACCTTCATCCAGCCTTGCTGATCCATTATCAGTGGCATTTCATTAATTTCACTGAACATGGGAATGTTCCTTGCCAGCATTGTGTACCCATCATGGTCTAGACATGATGACTTGGAGGTGATGTCAGTGCTCACCTCTTTTGTCCTTCTGACAAAGACAACACAAACTCCAGTTTGTTTTTCTACTGCTCAATATTGATTGGCATCACATTCTGCCATGATTTCACTTTGATTAAGGCCGAGGGGTTATCCTTTACCACCTTAAACAAAAGCACACATTCCTGTATGGGATTCAACTAGGTTCGGTCTCCCCACACCTAGCCCGATCATTCATCCAGTGCCATTTAAGTCCTGTGTGATCTGTACACCATCCGGGTAAGTACATGAACCATCATGTACAGCCCCCATACCCTTGGCTCGGCTCCTCCCGCTGGCACATCCTGTCTATTCAGGTGCGGCTATCTAACTATAGCTGGTCTGGGGCTGTTAGAAAGCATTTGGGGACACTAAACTAAACTATACTACAACTACTAGTCTAAGACTACAGGATTAGTAAAGCTGGATTAGCTGGCACTGAACCCCATGCTGAGTTACACAGCAGTGATGTCACCAGTGTGCCCTGGTTGTGTGCAGACATACACTCTTTTACATTTATTAATTTTCCTTCAAAATTGATGAGTTATTCGAAAGAGATGGCCTCATTAGGATCTAAAACCACAGAAACCAAGATCCATGCTTAAAACGATAATTGTTGAACGGGCATTATTTCTCATTATAATTATTGTTTCTACCTTTTCTTGGCAGCCATATAGCCCCATATTTAAAGGTAAACTGTACTGGGAAGCTACAGAAACATAATATTCACAAGAAATAGTATGGAAGAGTTTTACTATATTGCTAGAAGCAAATACATGCCATTCTAGTGAAAAAATTAGCCAAAATCTGTCGATACTGGCCGCCATCTTGGAATTTGGCCGCCATATTAAATTTTTTTGTGGCCAGCGCCCTTTTCTGATAGAGGAACTTTAAAGAGCACTTGTAGCAAAATTTCATGCTTGTTTCACTATCTGAACGATTCTTATGAAATATGCAATTATCTGCTGCACTAATAAAAGCACCGACAACTCTAGATATTGGCTTCTGGGACCCCTGGGTAAGAGAGCATAAGGCTGATATGCCCATTAGGGGAAGTAAGAGCAACTAAGCGGGGAAATTATAATGAGCAACCTCTAATGAGAGATCACATGGAACATTCGAGCATTTAGGAGTTAGAGCTTGGGGAAGGAGGAGGAGGAGGAGGAGGAGAAGCTTAAGGAAAAATAATGAATTTAGGAAGAAGTGGATAGAGATATGAAGAGGAAGACATGTTGAAGGGGGAAGGGGAGACATGTTGTAGCATAAGCAGTTGTATGAAAAGGAAAAGGTTAAGAGATACGAAATGAGGGAGAAGAGGGAGAGATGTACAAGTCACATATAAAGATGGGGTAGGGAAAGGAAAAAAAAAAAACGGGAATAGGTTTCACTTTATCGACCCTAATTAAATAAAGATAATTTGGCCGTAACAAAATAAAGCTGAGAAAAGACATGGAAGCTTAAAATTTCTTGTCAACAGTGAGATGAAGGTGTCATTGTTGCCTTTACTGCAATATTTCCACCGCTTTTCTCACCATCTTTCTACACCTTATGGGCTTCCCCAGGAGCAAGAGACCGTGGTGGCATAAGGCCAACTCAGTCTACAACAGCAACATCTACTCCTCACGTTCTTCGCTCTCTCTGATTCGTTTATGAAGAAAAAGGCAATCAATACAGTCAAACGAGACAAGTAATTTTACTGAGCAAAGCTGTTTTCAATGTCTGAGCTTCCTTGATGTCGAAATTGTTCCTGAACAGAAAGAATTTGAAAATTCATGGGCGGAAGAGAAGTGAAATATTTAAGGAATTTCGTCTTTATTTTAGGAGTCTGTTGTTATAATATTGATATCATATTTTGGACTAGAATTTCTTTGTACTTCTTTGTTGTTTTCAAGTATGGGACTATACTGAGAGAGAGAGAGAGAGAGAGAGAGAGAGAGAGAGAGAGAGAGAGAGAGAGAGAGATAAGAAATAATGGTAAAATAAGTTAATGAAGAGGATATATATATATATATATATATATATATATATATATATATATATATATATATATATATATATATATATATATATATATATATATATATATATATATATATATATATATATTTATATATATATATATGTATCACACAACCACAGGTGAAAAATAAGAAACGGGGTGTAGGTCCTGACCGGTTTCGACTTTATTTCCAAGCCATTGACGAAGGACTGATACAGAGTGTGAGAAGTCACAAATATATATACTACAGGAACAGTACTGAAAACATACACAACCGTTAGAGGCTCCATATCCCCACTCAGGCCGGTGTCGAGGTAGGAGTGGCCTTTAAAACTCATTTGGCTAAAAATCACAATAGACTCTCAGGGACATTGCTGATAAACAGACCATACCCCACCTCAGATTCACACCTGACAGGTGTCATGGGGGAAGTTTGGAAACTCATTAACATTACTACCCTCGTACTGTATGTCCCCTGAGAGTCTATTGTGATTTTTAGCCAAATGAGTTTTAAAGGCCACTCCTACCCTCGACACCGGCCTGAGTGGGGATATGGAGCCTCTAACGGTTGTGTATGTTCGTCAGTACTGTTCTTGTAGTATATATATTTGTGACTTCTTACACTCTGTATCAGTCCTTCGTCAATGGCTTGGAAATAAAGTCGAAACCATAGTCAGGACCTACACCCTCGTTTCTTATTTTTCACCTGTGGTAATGTGTGATAAATGAATCACGTACAAAAGTGATAATAATCATATATGTATATATATATATATATATATATATATATATATATATATATATATATATATATATATATATATTATAAATTGACTTTGTTGACTGACGTATTTTCTCTAACCTTCCTCCAAGAAAAAGTGAATAAATGCTCTATGCAGACTGCCTCTGATTATTCGTAAATGATACATAACTGCTATTTCATCAGATTTGCAAAGAAAGCGAATTACGTCCAGAACTTCTGACCTTTTACGAAGAATAAGAAGGAAAACCTGGAAGAGCCATGATGAATGATCCTATTACCAAGAAGAAGAGGAAAATATTATCTTTGCCATTCATATATCAGATAATTAAAGGCATTTGCAAACTCTCATTAATGTGAGCAGTAATTGGAGATCTTCTAATTATTGATATCTTGAACATATTTAGAATTCACACAAATCGTATATTACATCATGGAAAAGAGTCCAGGCATCCAGTTTTCACGATTTTGAGAACATAGCATTTATGCGTTAATTTAATAAACTAATATTTTGACTAACTTTAAACCAGAGAGGTTCTAAAAGTAATAGAGGAAGGATTTTTAAAGTGGAAATTATTGAATGAATTGTTAGGGGATGCCAGATATATAAAGTAAGAGAATTGGTGGATATGTTTATGAAGTAATCATAAAACCTATCCACCCACTCTAAGATTTTAAAGTTTTGATTTACTAAATCAAAAGAAGCACTAAAATCTATTTGAATTAATCTACACTCAAAATCCTTATCAAGGTTCTCTTGCAAATGACATGACAAGTCTAAAAGAGCATCGCAGGTACCTAGCTGCTTCCTATATGCTTATTGACTATCAGATAACAATCCTTTAGATTCCACATACTAATATAGTGGCTTACAAACGAGTTTTTCAGCAACTTTGGAGAGCACAGGAGAATAGAAATTGGCCTGTAGTTACTGCAGTCTGCAGATATGCCTCTCTTTGGAACAGGCACTGTATTACTAAGCTTGTACTCATCTGCAAAGATAATACTTCAGCATAAAAATATATAGAATCTACTAACCTTGGGAGACAACACGCTAGAAACTTGTTTAAAAAACAAGGGGAAGAAACCATCAGGATTCTCTCCACCCTAGTTATTTAGATTATCCAGAATTTTCTTAACATCCCTACAGCGAAATGCAAATTTTGTAAGAAGAGGTTTAGGATGACAGTTATCAGGGAGAGGGACAATCTCAGCGGATTGCTTAGCTTCAAAAGTTCGATGAAGCAGTTCAGCCTTTCCTTAGGGCCAGAAACCAATTTACATCATCTGGCGAGCCTGACCCAAAGATAGATGGTGCCAATTCAGCCTACCAAAGACGAGGCTGAGTCCAGATTCTTGAAGTTTCCTCTCCTAGGAATGATTGTAATTTCTTTTCAGCTGTATGGGAAACTCTATTTTCACACGTGAGACTCAACAAAAATAGTGTAATTTTCATTTAACGATTTTGTCTCCATGTGTAAATTTGGTCTGTTTGTCATGGTAAGCTCCTTGAAAAGTACCATCAAACTATGGCAGGTTATTTGTCCTGAATTTGATAACCTTTCTAGGGACATAACTTATTAAAATAGCCATCAGCATTTCAGTTAACTTCTTCTTAGGATCAGGGTCTAATATAGCATCTGAAATATTAAATGCCTGACAGGATTCAATAATGTGATCCCAATTTGCTCTAAATTACAAGCTTCTGATTTTGTAATAGAAATGACAACTGAAAAGAATAATAACAGCTATTGTTATTTACATAAACAAGCCTTTAGCACTGAAATTAATAGCAAGGCAGAAACTACAATAAAATATACCTTAAAAGTTTCATTATAATGTTTAAAGTCAAGAGAATTGGCAAAATATACTTCTCTCAAAAATCAGTGCTAATGTCGGTGGTCTCAGATAGAGATTTGGATCTCTGTCCATTTTGAACCCTTATACTAGAAATCTGGCCTTCAACAGATGAATTTGGACATAGTAATTCTAAATTTGGCAAAGTAAGTTGGTTTCTAAACTTTAGCGAAAGAAGTCAAAGAAGAGAGCATCATATGAAACTCCATGAAGCCTATGAACGAATGAAATATTTTTTAAGGCATTGATCTTCCAAAGTGTTATGTCATTCCTAGGAAGAGTCCCCAGAAAAGTAAAACAGTACAACTAGATATTTTAAGCACGTTTAGTAAATGGTCGGCAAGATGGTCATGATTATAAACAGATCATCTAGGATATTATTACTGAAAATTAAAATGAAAGTATTAAAGTATTCTGGTTTACTCAGTTATCCCTCTTCCATTATGTATGGAGCAATTGTTTCACCTAGGTACTTTATCTGCTCATCAGAAACAAATATTTCATATCAGATATCCAGCTAAGTTACACCACTCATTAAAGTGCTGGGGAAACATTTCATCAACATTCCCATGAATTATAGGTCTTCGGTCTCTCTCTCTCTCTCTCTCTCTCTCTCTCTCTCTCTATATATATATATATATATATATATATATATATATATATATATATATATATATATATATATATATATATATATATATATATATATATTCTCTCTCTCTCTCTTCTCAGATGCATATATATATATATATATATATATATATATATATATATATATATATATATATATATATATATATATCCATATATATATATGTTGTGATGGTGGAATATCAATTGGAGACGTTTCAAGTCAGTTTTGATGTTTATTATTTAAAGGTAGATACATGGGGTGCCTGTTCTGTAATTTTACCAATCAAACCTTTCTGAGGCCCATCTCTCACTTACGCTATTTTTTACACAGACTTACACACAGGGTAATGCGTTAGGTTTTTTCAAACTATTACAAAACATCAGTTTAAAAACACAGTTTATACTTAAGATGATACAGAGGTCACTGGAACATGATCATAAAATATTTTGTATATAAACATTTAAGTGTTTTCCAAATTAATAAAGGGTATGTGGCAACCTAATTTACATATGTATGCTTATAAGTTCTTTCATAAAACTGCCGGCGACTTGAGATTCCTTCAGGTTTGAGTAAGTGTCAGTATATTTCACCTATAATGTCAACATCCTTTAGATCACTCAAGATTTAGTAACTACTGGAGCAAAGGTGACGCGGTCAAATACCAGACGTCTTTGACCAAAAGGCGATGGTTACCTTTCACTAAGTTTACAGAAAAACGCCACACGTCTAGACTTTGTCATTAATATTCTTTCAAATTGTAAGACAAAGTTATCATGTCATTCAGCCATTGAGTTATAACATTACCTTCATATCTCACATAACAATTATGCATTATTTTAACACACACACACAGTTATACATATTTACAGTATATATATATATATATAGATATATATATATATATATATATATATATATATATATATATATATATATATATATATATGAGTATATATATATATATATATATATATATATATATATATATATATATATATATATATATATATATATGTATATATATATATATATATATATATATATATATATATATATATATATATATATATATATATATATATATATATATGGCAGTATGTATGTATGAATGCAGGAATATGTTTGTCTAGTAGAAAAAGCATAAAAATGGTTCAAAACATTTAAAACAAAAAGAGAAAACAGAGAAAAAGAGAAAACAGCACTGAATCGAAGTCAGTGGATGTTATTTAAAAGCCTCAGATTACCTCTGACAATTAAAAAAACCATCAGACTGATAAAATATCTGCTTGACAATACAGAACCAATGTGAGCTGCAAAAAATCTCGAGACAAGTTTTAGGAGAAGAAACCGTCATTTCTCCTTTTCAGCGAAAACGATTCTCAAAGATAAACACTGAGAGTGTTTCTCTTTCATTTTCATTTCGATAATCAAGATGTCTCGACCTGGTAAGGGACCAATTGATTTTTTGTCCATTCTGTCACCTTTTAACTATGAATGACACGCACTTATATATATATATATATATATATATATATATATATATATATATATATATATATATATAGATATATATATATATATATATATATATATATATATATATATATATATATATATATATATATAATATATATATATATATAATATATATCAAATTTGATCACTTGCACATTCAACCAGGATAATATTTGACGGAGATTTTTATAGAAAAATAGTTAAAAGTTTTAAAGGACTCTCAGTCCTCTACGTACGGCAGTCATTTTACGGCTACCTGACCGTTCATAATTACCGAGATGAAAGGAATTACGAACTCTTCCATTCTCACGTAACTAATGAGTGAGCTATCTAGTAAGTAAGGGAAAGGTACAAGAATGAAGGTTAGGAATGTCAATCAGACACTTTTACTAACAGAGTGCCCTACCTACGGATATAAGTTAATAGGTGCCAGCTTTATGTCCTGTATTATAAAAGTGACGGCACATCGTCTGTGATTCCAAACGCTCACCACAGTTTCGTGGAGTAGGAATCATTATTTATCAGACGACATATTTTTGGTTTACTTCCCCTTTACTTGTTCTTGCTAACTCATACGGACTTATGATTGGTTATACATATGTGGTATAAGAAAGAAGGAAAGGAAAAAGAAAGAAATATGATTTGAAATTTATAATCTTTCTTTCCTCTCTCTCGCTCCATTTGTCACTATTTTTTTTTTCGTAACTTATGCCAAGAATTTTAGTTGCATTTCATTTCTACCTCATAAAAGAAAAGAAATCGTTTGAAATGTTATCACTAGACTGAAGGTTATGCTGGCAAAGTCAGTGGTTGTAACTTATTTCCCTAAGACTGCATAACACAGAACAATATTATTCGTGCCATGAGTTTCACTCTTCAGTGTAACATGAATAAAGGAATTCTGAGACAGAAGATATAAATATTTAAGAACCACAAAACCTTTGCGTGAGTATCGCAACTCGCAGGCTTTGTATTTCCCTGGGCAATTATATTAGGATTTAAAAATCAATAATATTATCGCTAACATTATCATTATTTTTGCTATTCTTAATGGTACTGTTATCGCAAAACTCCAGTTCATCCGATGACTTAGATGACCAACAGGACTTCATAAGGCAATATATATATACATAGATACA
>NC_089795.1:8785300-8786741 GCF_040412425.1 Macrobrachium rosenbergii | reverse complement strand
ATACTGTATATGCAGGCGTCCATAAAGTCTCTTTATAATTTGAAAAATATAATACAAAAAGCAAATGAACAGACAATTTGTGAAAATTATTACAAAATGAGAGCAGAACTTGAAGTTTTTTTGTCTCGTTTAATAGATTTTCTACTTTCATTATGTGTTCTCTTCTTTCATAACTAGAAATATAAACTCTTGCAGTTAACCACTGTAAAATAGTTTATGAGATTTAGGATTATAATAAATGAAATGTATCTACTCTGCCTAGCAATTTTGTGATCCGTATATTGTAATTTATAGCATCAATTACCCCGCTAATCTTTGATTATGAGATGCTATCAAACTGCACCACCGTTGCATTTTACTCGAAATTTTTTGGTCTTTCATGTTTAACCTACAAGAGTAATAACATCATTCTAGTGTAACAAAAATACCACATGTACTTGATTTTGAAAATATATATCTTTTTAAGGCTCTTTTGTATTGAACAAATTTCTAAACCTACAGAATTATATATATATATATATATATATATATATATATATATATATATATATATATATATATATATATATATATATATATATGTGTGTGTGTGTGTGTGTGTGAGTGTGTGTGTGTGTGTGTGTGTGTGCGCGCGCGCATATTATTATGCCATTAGTGGGGCGCACCAATCGCCGAATTTAGAGGAATTATCGATTTTAGTTTTGACAGTCTTGAACTGGTATATGTCTAAATAAACATGTTGCGAATTTACTTCAGTGTCCTACTAAAACTACCCATTTTCTACGATAACAGCTTGTTCGTTCTCTAAAAAATGTCTAACAAAATATAAAAAAAAGTAAATATATATATCCATGTATCTCGATATTTATAACTTGGTATCACAGATGTACCATGCAAACATGTATACATATAATGTTTTATATTTCTGGACATATTTTTACTGCGTATTTTCGGAAATATGAAATTACATAAGTAGGAAACAGTTCCAAACAGAGCGTCGGGTTTTGCCAGTAAACAATCTCCATTTGTGTCAGTGGTTGTGGTTCAGGTGATATAGTAGTGCTTTGTGACGCATTTCCTTTTCGAATTTTCGTACCGTGTAGTGCATTCACGCAATTCCATTGTCATAAGCAAGAGAAGGGTAGAGGTAGAACCTCCCTTATGAGGGAGAACTTTTTGAACGACTGCGCCTCGGAAGTTTGTCAGAAGAGAGGGACAGAAGAAACGCAGAATCGTCTCGCCTGGGAGAGCAACAACACCAGAACGCCAATATCTACTGTAGGTAAAGGGATTTGTTTTCCTGTTTTTAGTAATATTCTGATTAGTGATTACTGTTTTTCATAATATTATAAGGTATTCTAAAGTAATATTATAAGGTATTTCTAAGTAGTAGCTCCGCGGCGGCGATTTCCTTCAATATTTTTCTACAGTTTTTGGTTGC
>NC_089795.1:8732800-8780300 GCF_040412425.1 Macrobrachium rosenbergii | reverse complement strand
TACCATTTTCTCCATTCTTGTCTCCAGTCTCTCTTCTTAATTTTCCATCGCTTTATTCCCCTTCCACACAGTAATACTGACATATTCTCGATTTCCATAGAAAAGCCCTGAATCAAGTTATCTGACTAAGCAACATTTCATCTCTTGCAATATGCTACACTTGAACCTGAGAACAATGGCCTGCGAAGGAAAGTGACTAACTATTGAGGTTATCTTCCAACAGCTTTTATATTTCTCTGTTTTCCGGCGGGGTTATAATTGCTATCATGCTCATTGTACAAAAAGAGAAGGAATCATTCCAGCATACGGAGGTACATATGAAAATAAAGTAACTTCCGTCTCATCTGTATTCCTGGTACGCACAATATTAATGCTTTATGTTAAACACAAGACGTACTCTAATAACATGTAATGCTATAATACTTCTCGTGTCCGGAATGGGACATAGGATAGGTGTTTTTAAATGCTTTTGTGTACTTTTTCGCTACAAATATTATGCATTGTGAGAAATTTGGAGGAGGATATTACGGTAGCGGTAAATATAACGAATTTTAGAGTTGAAAATAAAGGAAATAGTATACCATGAATGCCCAAATAGCCTTGAGAACAAATGAAATGAATATGCCGATGGGAGTATATGGGAGCGAATAAAGGGGAAAATAAACTTAATGTTGATAAACAAAAAACTGATCACAACAAGATATACTATGAATTCTTTCCTGAAGCAGGAGAATGGTACAGTTATTTTCTTTCTTTCAGGATATTCACGTAAATAAAGAAATAGCAACTGCTAAATTATAATCTTTTAATAAAGTCAGTATAATAAAAATAAAAATACGTTGGACAAATGAGCTGATATACATTCCAACACCAAATCATTAGATCATTCTCTCTCTCTCTCTCTCTCTCTCTCTCTCTCTCTCTCTCTCTCTCTCTCTCTCTCTCTCGCCACTTGGTGTACTTTTAAAAATAAGGGAAAAGCCGGCAAATGAAGCTATTAGGAGCTATTCAGGGACGTCTGAGGCCAGTGATGAAATGCGCTAAATTAAGCTCTTGAATGGTGTTGGTAAACATGGCGATCAATGGAGTTTTTCTCCTCGCGAGCTGCAAGTCGTCTCGCACGAAAGGTTAATTTCGCTCTTGCTCCAGCTCAGATTTATAGAATGATTTAAAATCTTTCATGTTATTAATCCTAAATACTTTAAATACTTCAAAGTAGTTTCATATCTTTTGAGTTTTCTCTTATGTGATGTCGTCTACTCTATAAAATATGGTCGAGTTTTGGTCGAAGTTCGTTTTCCTAATTAAGTTGTAACCACATGATCCATATTTCATAGCATTATACAATTTATATCCTAAAACAGACGGGCAAATTGTTTTAGCTCCTGAGATAAAGCGTTCCTAAAAGTAAAGAAAACTTTTTATAACGTCTCTGGCATTATCAAAACACCCTGTTATTATTCATTTTGGATAACTATGAAAAACTAAGTTGTGAGATGTGCATAGTCTTTCCCAATTGGTTTTGACATTTGTCTTTCCTTTCCCATTTCAGTAGAATATTATAACTTGGATTGTTTTTGTGTAAACTATGTGTGGATTTTCAAGGACAGGAAAATGAATATATAAACTTCACTGGATTGTTAATCAATAATAATTGGGTTATCAGAGATACCCTCACTTGTACCAAGATCTGTCCCACATTATTACTCTTATAATTGTAAAGAGATAAACAGAGAGTAGCCTCTGATAGTTTTAAAATGTGCTTTTATTCTTTCATGGAATACCTTTCTTTGTAACAATGAGATGTTTCTCAAAATTAAGATATGAGTTACACCAAGTATAGTTAAAGTTTCAAACTCGTTCAGCAGAGTCCTATCCACGTGAAGGGAGCATGCGGGTTTTGGGGCGGGGGTATCAGTACGAAGTCTACTAATCAATAGTGTTTTCATTTTCCCGGAGATCCACCTCATACCCAACCGACTACCCCATCCTGTAATCTGCTCCATGCCACGATTGAGACTAAGGGCAGCACATTTCTCATAGGTTGAGACTTTATTACACCCACGAGTGTTGCATCATCGGCATACTGAATAATCCCTTTCCCAGGCCAACAACCGTATCACTTGCATACACTAAAAATAGCAGTGGAACTCCAGACACAATAGGTCTTGGTAATCTTAAAACACATCCACCCACTCCAAGATTCTGACTTTTATAAATGAGAGCCTTTTGATTCACTAAATCAGATCAAAAGCAGCACTAAAATCTATTTGAATAACTCTGCACTCAAAACACTTATCAAGGTTCTCTTGCAATGGCATGTCAGATCTAACAGGACATCGCAGACACCTGACTGTTTCCTATTATGCATGTTTACTGTCAGCTGACAATCCTTTGGATTCCACATAATTGCATAGTAGCTTAAAAATAAGTTTTTCAGCAACTTTGGAGAGCAAAGGGAGAACAGAAATTGGCCTTTAGTTACTGCAGTCTGCATATAAACCGGTCTTTGGAACAGGTACTATACAATTAAGCTCATCCGCAAAGGTCCTATGTCAACATAAAAATATACAGAATACATTAATCTTGGGAGACAACATACTACAATTTTTTTTTTAAACAAGGGGAGTGAACCAATAGGATCTTTAGCACGCTAGCTATCATTATTAACATGAATTTTTGTAACATGCTCAGAACAAGACGCAAATTGTATAAGAAAAGGTTCAGGACCACAAGTATCAAAGAGAGGGATATTGCTTAGTTCCAAAAGCTTGATGAGTTGGTTCAGCCTTTTCTGTTAGCAGTGGTGGAATGGAGGACGAGCTTGACCTAGAGATAGAAAATGCCAGTTTGGTCCACCACAGATGAGGCTGAGTAATTCCTTCAAGATTCCTCTTAATTAAGGATGTATACCTGTGTTCTTTGTCAGGACAGGAATTCTCCCTCTTGTGATTTTTCGGACATATTTTATTTTATGATCTCCATGGGATTCTCTGGAGATACTTTATTGTTTTATTATTTTTGGAAACCCTTAATTTTTTTTAACCCCTGTCATCAGTAGGGGCGTCATGAGTATTGAATCGTAAAAACTGCAACCCATATTTATTTCTGGTTTTTATTTTGCCCTAAAATGTTTTCACTCCTGGTTTCTCAAGTATTAGTATGCAGAAACAATATGTACATTTTTTCATAATTCAAAATATTACAGAATTTTATTTCCACTGTATGTGTATATATATATATATATATATATATATATATATATATATATATATATATATATATATATATATATATATATATATATATATATATATATCACACATTACCACAGGTGAAAAATAAGAGACGGGTGTAGGTCCTGACCGGTTTCGACTTTATTTCCAAGCCATTGACGAAGGACTGATACAGTCAGGTGTGGATCTGATGTTGCCTATGGTCGGTATGTTTATCAGTATTGTCCCCGGAGAATATATTGTGATTTTTAGCCAAATTAGTTTTGAAGGCCACTCCTACCTTGACACCGGCCTGTGGGTGGATGTGTAGTCACTAACTGTTGTGTATGTTCGTCAGTACTGTTCCTGTAGTATATTATATTTGTTACTTCTAATACTCTGTATCAGTCCTTCGTCAATGGCTTGGAAATAAAGTCGAAACCGGTCAGGACCTCCACCCCATCTCTTATTTTTCACCTGTGGTAATGTGTGATAAATGAATCCTGTACAAAAGTGATTATAATCATATATATATATATATATATATATATATATATATATATATATATATATATATATATATATATATATATATATATATATATATATATATATATATATATATATATATATATATATGTGGAGTGTTTTGAGAGAAAGTATTTACCGAACCTATTGCCAATTAAATGCACTTGTACCCTCTATAAAGTTCACCCTTGAGACTGAAGAAGACGGAAAATTACCATTTTTAGATATTTACTTTTATTCCAACCATCCATTTAAAACTAATTCTGCTGTTTTTTTCGCCATGTTCTTAAGGCACTGCGGGTCGGTAGCCCGGAAATTTGTATCAAGAACTTGAAAAGGAACGTGAAACTGTTGGCAATTTGAGATATCCAAACAGTTTTATTGAAAACACTTCTGCAAAGTCCGAAAAACGTTTTACGGATTGACGAAAACTGAAGAGTCCGAAAACAGAAATCTTTTAGAGCTTCTTTTTTATACTTGTTTTAATAACATCCCGAGACAAATCAAGACACTGGGTATCAATGTTGTGTTTAAAACGCTAGGAACTGTTAGAAACTTTCTAATTAGAAATTCACTAGGAAATGGAACAGGATGTATTTATAAGATTCCATGCATATATATGTATGTATATACATACACACATATATTATATATATATATATATATATATATATATATATATATATATATATATATATATATATATATATATATATATATATATATATATATATATATATATATATATATATATATATATATATATATTACGATTTTTCTTGGGAAATGCTTACCATGAGCCAGTTATAGACTCTTAAATGAATGATTTCGTTTCTTACCTCTATTTTTGTATAAAATCTGACTGCTGTTGATTCAGGAAACTGTAAAAACAAGGGAAAGGGGGAATTTACATGAGCTGAGGGCTATACTCACAAGGTATTTGTAAGTAAACACGTTAGGGTAAGTTTAAAATTACGTGTATTTACATGAAATGAAATATCAGAAGATGAAATGGCCTCATTAGGCATGCAAGTCCTGAGAGGTTAATTATAATGGGGAAAACATGAAAGCATATCCGTCGGTTTGACGATGCTGACACACGTCACAGTCAAGAGCGGTTTCCAATGCTAACAACCCTCTGTAAGGAGGGAGGTTCACGAATTAAAAGCCAGTAAGGACACAATAACATATACATAGGACAAGGCGAGCACAGAGGGTGCCAAGAAACCTTGAACACACGATTTCATGTAATTATTTTAAACACAGGCATTTATGTACCACTGACCTAACAAGGCAAGGTTGGTATGGAAACACTGGCACCTTGAAGTGGAAATAAGAAGTTAGTATGAGAATTAAACAGTGTGACTGACATGGAAGAATTTTTGCAACAGATCACTTTACCTTGTAGAAGAGGTGGCTTCAGCGAGGGAAAATGGCGGCGGAAGGGATAGGGGCTTCACTGGTAAGAAGACTAGAGGTCCCTACAAGATAGGACCACGTGGTGGGGCCTGGCTCTCTGGAGGAGATATTTCTTGCTCGCATCCAGCTAATGTCTCTCCCACGTCCTTCGGTGAGACCCTTTTTATGACCTCGGTTCAGGAGTTGGTTTCATCTGTGACTCAGTCCCAGGTGTGCCTGCCAGCTTTCCTCTCTTAATCCTGGTTTAGGATTCTGAAAGCAAAGTCTCCCACAGTCATATGTTCAAGAAGAGAAAGTTGAAAGGGATATAAAGTGATTAAAAGATTAAGGGAGGGGCCTGTATTCCTTTCGCCCTTCCTTGTTAGACAGTGCCCAAAATGCACTGTTGTATTTTCAAGCTTTCAATGAAGTATTTGATGGCTGGGATTCTTGGGGAATTATAACTCTCCGACCTGTTGGCATCTCGCACCTTCAGTCAGGTGCGAATGTCTACCAAACCAAGGATTCGGCAGGCAAATACTTTATATTACTCTAATTTTCTCGTTAACGGCACTCATGTATATTTAGTAACATAAATCTCTCTCCGTCATATGAGATATATGAAAATTTACTCAACAAAGAATTTAATATTTTACGTTAATCGCAGAGAAAGGGGGAAAAAATAAATAAAGGTTTTGGTCTTAGATTACTGTTACTTTAAAACAGGTACATTTACAACTATAAGAAAGTTACTGGAAATATTAAACACAATAACTGTAAGTAATTTCCTTAATGTAAGTCTTAAAATAATCATGCACTTAACTTTTAATAGTTGTTATAGTCAAAGACATGCAGTTAGTTTGTCTTGAGGAGGCATTACAGTGGTCTTCGTTAGATGTCGCCATGTTACTCAAGTTGACGGCACAG
This sequence comes from Macrobrachium rosenbergii, assembly GCF_040412425.1. Lineage (NCBI taxonomy): Eukaryota > Metazoa > Arthropoda > Malacostraca > Decapoda > Palaemonidae > Macrobrachium > Macrobrachium rosenbergii. The sequence continues at coordinate 8,774,232 of NC_089795.1, read as the reverse complement.
TGCCAGACGTGGCACTGAAGTCAATGGTGCTTATGAGCACGAAGCTAAGTACAAGGAAGGACAGACCTCTTTCAATTCACGGACTCAGGGTTTAAATTACAAGGGAATAACAAAAAAGGCAAATGATAATGTTAAAGAAAAAATTATGATTAATATCTCGAAATTATGTTCTTTAGCCAATGAAAATGGCTTAGGTTTATTCTTGTGCCCAAAGGGCCTTCGAAAGGAAGTCATAGAACATTAGAAAATTGGGATGTCTGTCAATTGCACTCTGCATTGGCAGAGTGGGGACAATGTAAAAATATAAGCCTTTGTGAGGGGTAAAATAGTATGATTAATTGAATAAAATAATGGAAGGAAAAATGTTAAAGGAAAAGAATAAATTACAAAGTTATGAGAAAATAAACAGGTGAGGAAACCTGACACCCCCTTCTGGATAGAGGTGCCATTGTCCTCGTAGGATAAAAGGGTAGCACTGTGCCAATTTTGCACTGGTGCCAGGAGAGTTCAGCAGCTCTCTTTAAGCTACCTGACGTTACCTACACCCATGTTTTCTGCTGCAGATCTCTTTAGATTGATGGTTCTCCCTAGTAGGGGAATCGCTTGAACCGAGTCCGAGGAGGACATTGGAGTGCCACCTGGGTCGGCTTCTTTGGCGGCCGAAGCAGGGGCATTCATTGCATGCTCTATCCCAAGTCGCCGCAGTTCCATGAGTTCATCGGCCATTTGAGACACGGCAGAATCCTTACCCATGGTCGTGTCTGTGGGGGACCAGGAAAGAGAGGAAGAGACCGCGGTGGGCGTGATAGGCTCTCAGGTTACCATGTCCAACTCAGGCACGGGTTGTGAGGCTGCACCTTCGGTTGAGCTTCCGCAGTGGTCGGAAGAATCCGTCTCTCTCACCGACGCTGGTAGCGGAGCCAACCGGGAGAAGAGAGGGGATCCTGATTGGGATCTCTTGAAGGGAGATTGGGGGCATGCTCTGCGGCTGGCACTAAGGCAGGGTCAGGCACTATTATTTGATTTGGAATTTGCTCGTTGTTTGGGACGGACGGGGCTTGGCACTGCTCAGTGCATGCAAAAGTGGCACTAGCAGAGATTGGGAATTGAGTTTAGAATTTCCTGGAGGGAGATCTATTTGGTGCCCTGGCACTGGGGCAGGGCCGGGCACCAGAGTGGGATCTGGGATCGATCGTGATGGAGGGGGCCACTGCACATCATACTAAGGTGGCACTGGCAGTGTAATGAGTGTAGGCGCTTGAGGCTTACTCGTGCCTAATGAATGATTTGGGGGATTTGGACCCCTGGATTGCTGTAACTTAATTGAGGACTGGAAGTCCTGTCTCAGGAGGATGTCATAACCTCCAGGAATATAGCTTGCTACTGCAAGATTGCAAATTTTGGATCTATGAGGTCTTGTGACTCTCAATTGAACAGTAGGGAGTATCATTTTAAATTGATTGATACCCTCAATTGTGAGGAGTTTACGACGGTTAATGATAGCTCCATAGGGAACTTTGTCTTTCCTTATGAGGGAAATTTGCACGCCAGAGTCATCAAATGCCTTGAACTGGCATGCAGGGCAGCTACTTTGAGGAGGTGCCACATATATGGGACCATCGGCTGGAGGGCCTAAGGACTTGGGGTTTGTGACTGCCAAGGCAATAGCAGGAGTACTGGCTTTATCATTAGGGCATTTTGCCCTTGTAATAGAGTGGCCATAAACTTTGGAAGCTGTGCAATCGGTCTGGCTATAATCACTTCGTGGCACTGCCCCTGTGGAGGGTGCAGGCTTGTTAGTTGGTGGATTCCTGGGAGATCCTTTGTTTCGGCACTGCTCGGTGGAATGCCAGGCACTCTTGCAGAACCCACACACAACGGGTTTCTGCGAGTGCCCATTCTTTGGTGGAGGGGTGCCGGAGGTGAAAGGAGGGGGCCATATTTTATGTTCCAGTGAACTTGCATGGGCATGATGGGTGTCCCATGTGTCGGCGAGGCGACAGCACTCCGCTAGAGTTGTGGGCACTTTTTCACATACAGGGGTGGCTAGGGAGGAAGGGGCATAATGTAAAAAAATTTCAATCTTGAACCTCTCGATGATGTCCTCAGCGGTGGAGGCTCCCAGGGGCTCTAGCCATTTAGGGAAGACCCTATCTGATTGATATGCCCAGTCAGATCAGGTCTGTCCTGCTTCTTTTATCTGGCCTCTCCAGCATCGTCTCCAATGTTCGGGGGTGATTTCATACGCCTTTGTGATCGCCTGGCGTACTTCCACACATTTCCCTTGATCCTCCTCAGGGAGGGCATTGAAAGCAACTAGACCCTTTCCTCCGAGGAATTTTCCCAGAGTATGGGGACTTCGGCAGGAGCGAGTTGGTAGGTGCTAAGGATCCTTTCTGCCTGATCGGGTCACACCTCGGGCTCGGCCACGGTTCACTTGGGCATAAAAGTATGAGCCTGAGTGAGGGCGGATGCCCCAGGGGCTGGAGAGGAACTGACAGTGCCAATTCTGGACATTTGTAATTTATGGGTGCGCTGCCTTTCCTACCTTTTGAGCCTATCCTTTCTTTCTTGTTCTTCCTTTTGTCTTTCATTTCTTCTCTTGCAAGCCTATCCAGCCTATCTTGTTCTTCCTTCTTCTCCCTTCTCTCTTGTTCTTCCTTCTCCTTTCTCTCCTGTTCCTCCTTTGCAAGTTCATCTAGCCTGTCTTGTTCTTCCTTCTTCTCCTTTCTTTCTTGTTCCTCTTCTGTGAGTTTATCTAGCCTATCTTGCTCTTCCTTCTTCTCCTTCCTCTCTTGCTCGTCCTTTGCTAGTTTATCTAGCCTATCTTGCTCTTTCTTCTTCTCCTTTCTCTCTTGTTCTTCATTTGCTAGTTTATTTAGCCTATCTTGTTCTTCCTTCTTCGCCTTTCTTTCCTTCTCCCTCTCCTGCCGTTCTGCCTCTCTTTCCGCATTGGCATCATCTACCTTTTCTTGGACCCCTTCCCTCAGGGCTTGTCCTGAAAGTCCCATGTCCTTTCCCGTGGACATATAGAGCTTGGAGTCTTCCTGTTGTTGGGCTATGGATGTCATAGACATCTTGAAATAATGCCTATATGGGTGTGACCCTTTTGAAAAATCAATATGTCTGAATAAGACTCAAATTTCAGGGTTTCTGAAAATCCCAAGTTTGTTCGTGATGAATTAGACTTAGTTGGTTCTGTAATGAATGAATTTTAATGTCTGAATAAGTCTTAGTTTGTTCTTGATGAACGAATGTTAATATGTCTGAATAAGACTTGGTGTGTTCTTGATGAACGAATTTTAATATGTCTGACTAAGACTTGGATGTGTTCTTGATGAACGAATTTTAATGTCTCGAAAGATGTAAATTGCATTAAATTTCATGCACGGACTTGGCCGGATGTTGCGTGAATGTTGGGGTTTTGTGGTTCGCCTCATAGGATGTGATTTGTTCACAGGGAACGATTTTTTTTTTTTTGTCTCGTAGGACGTGGTTTCAGATTCACGTACGGACTTGGCCAGTTATTTCGCGAATCTTAAGGCTTGGTTTTGGGGAGCATTCGTTCGTTCCCGATTTCGCCTCATAGGATCTGGATTTTGTTCTCAGGTTTAATTTTGTCCCGGAGGACGTAGAAATTTAGTGTTATTTCGCACGTGGACAATGCCGGCTAAGGCGCAAATTTGTGTTTTCTTGTGATAAGAAAAAGAAGACTTTTCTTCTTAGGGAGTCCCTATATGGGTTAGGTTCGGGACCTCAGTGAGCGTCGTGACATCCTTAGAATAATAACCCAACAAAATAACTAAAATAAAATAAACTGAGAAAAATAAAAAAGAAAGGACGTAGCTTGAACCTAAAAAAAAAAAAAAAAAAAAAAAAAAAAAAACCGAGAGACATAACTGGCGCAGAGGAGGGCCGGGGGCGCTGTAAGGTTTACGTAAGGATACAAATTGGTGGGTTAGAAAGCCAGCCGTTTTTGGAAGTACACTTCTATTTATTTTTTATAGAAGTGGTAAGTTCCTCATCAAGAGACAGATAAGTTGAAATTATTATTTGCAAGTTACACTGATAAAGTTGCGTGTTTTGCCAGTCCTAATAAGAGCCTTTTCCTCCAATCCTAATATAAGCACAAAACGTAATTCTATTATGCACGGGAGCTGTTTGCCTAAGTCATGTGCGTATGTATTTGCCTTTCTATTTTTAGCCTTCCCTACACGTGCCCTGGATAGTAACCACTTGGGTTTCACAGCTGACAGCTCAAGGTCGCCTGGCCAAGGGTCGATGACCAGCGTGGGAATTTTCCTGAGACTGACCCCACTTATACAAACAGAGTAATCCACTTATGGTTTGTTAAGAAGATAAAGTTTTTCTCTTAGGTTTACCCAAAATTTCCCAGGGAATGGCGTGAAGGCCATGCGGTTACGGTGGACTTTTTAAGCAAAACAAAAGATAACTGCAAATAAACAAAGAGAGCGAGAAAAAAAGGTCCCTTACGCTTATGAATGAAATAGCGGGAACGCTTTAAGATGAAACAGAGTTTATTCCGTGCGGTGCTGTGCTGAGGAATGTGTACAAATAAAATATAAAGCAAACACATTTTACACTTTCTGAGGTTTTACTCTACAGTGCTTGCCTAACGGATTCCTAACCTCTACGAGAGAGAGAGAGAGAGAGAGAGAGAGAGAGAGAGAGAGAGAGAGAGAGAGAGAGAGAGAGAGAGAGATTAAACTCCCTGAATACCAGCGATAGGGAGATTTGCTGACTGACCCATGTGGGATCTAAAACATGCGCCTAGCTATTCCAAGATGACAAATTGTCCGGATAACACCAGGAGGAAATACATGCACTATTTCCTTTTTTATTTTCAATGCTTCTCAATTCCCTAGCTAGCCTATGTGAAAACATGCAAGCCCTCATGCAGGGGCTATCAAACCTTTTGTAACGGATACTAACTCTCTCTTCTCGATGTGGGTTGCATGCATTTGCCTAACATTTCCCTATTTCTATTTTCAGTAACAATTTCGCATCCTAACCTACCATAAAATAAAAATGCTCACTGTGTGGAAACTTCTTGACTGTGCTCATGCGGAATGTACTCAAAAGGTTCGTTTCTTTGTCTCGCACCCAGCCTAGCTTCGCTTGTTGCTGATACAGCGAGTTGCAAAGGGACAAGGATCTATGGCAAGATCGCTATTTTTACGATTTTTCCTGGGGAAATGCTTACCATGAGCCAGTTATAGACTCTAAATGGATTATTTCATTACTTACCTCTATTTTTGTATAAAATCTGACTGCTGTTGATTCAGGAAATCGTAAAAAAACAAGGGAAGAGGGGAATTTACATGAGCTGAGGGCTCTACTCACGAGGTATTTGTAAGTAAACACGTTAGGGTAAGTTTAAAATTACATCTATTTACATGAAATGAAATATCAGAAGATGCAATGGACTAATGAGGCATGCAAGGCCTGAGAGGTTAATTATAACGGGGAAAACTTGAAAGTATATCCGTCGGTGTGACAATGCTGACACATGGCACAGTCAAGAGTGGTTTCCACTGCTAACAACCCTGTGTAAGGAGGAGGTTCACAAATTAAAAGCCAGTAAGGACGCAGTAAAATATACATGGGAAAAGGCGAGCACAGAGGGTGCCAAAAAGCCTTGAACACAATTTTACGTAATTATTTAAACAGTCATTTACGTAACACTGACCTAACAAGGCAGGGTTGATATGGAAATACTGGCACTTAGAAGTGGAAATAAGAAGTTAGTGCGAGAATTAAACAGTGTGACTGACATGGAAGAACTTTTGCAACAGATCACTTTACCTTGTACAAGAGGTGGCTTCAGCGAGGGAAAATGCCAGCAAAAGGGATAGGAGCTTCACTGGTAAGAAGACTAGAGGTCCCTACAAGATAGGACCATGTGGTGGGGTCTGGCTCTCTGAAGATGTCTCGCCTGCATCCAGCAACGCATCTCTCCCTCACTCCTTGGGTGAGACCCTCTTTATGACCTCGGTTCAGGGGTTGGTTTCATCTATGACTCGGTCTCAGGTGTGCCCACCAGCTGTCCTCTCTTAATCCAGGCTTAGGATTCTGAAAGCAAAGTCTCCCACAGTCATATGTTCAAGAAGAGAAAGTTGAAAGGGATATAAAGTGATTGAAAGAGTAAGTGGGGGACCTGTATTCCTTTCTGCCCCTTCTTTGTCAGACAGTGCCCAAAATAACTGCAGTATTTTCAAGCTTTCAGTGAAGTATTTGATGGCTGGGATTCTTGGGAAATTATATATATATATATATATATATATATATATATATATATATATATATATATATATATATATATATATATATATATATATATATATATATATATATATATATATATATATATATATATATATATATATATATATATATATATATATATATATAAATATATATATATATATATATATATATATATATATATATATATATATATATATATATATATATATATATATATATATATATATATATATATATATATATATTTATATATATATATATATATATATATATATATATATATATATATATATATATATATATATATATATATATATATACATATATATATATATATATATATATATATATATATATATATATATATATATATATATATATATATATATATATATATATATATATATTCATGTTGCCACAGGTTAATAGATTAATATAATATATTAACAAAATTAATATAATGCTTATTCGGTTTAATAATGTTCAATACAAAAGATATTTCGGCTTTGCACCCTTGGGATGTTAGATTCAGCTGATAACAATCTTGTGGTTTCAGCACCATTTTTATTGTTTTGATAGTACAATTGAATTGCTTTTACTCTCTGTTCCTTTGTTAATCTCATGGTTGTATAAAATATCTGAAAAAAAATTAAGATTTAGCAAATTAATTAAAGATAATAATAAAGAAAAATATACATTATAAGATATAAAATTAAAAGGGCGTTACTTATGCCGCATTATTAAACCGAATAAGCATTATATTAATTTTGTTAATATATTATATTAATCTATTAACCTGTGGCAATACATTCATGTTCGAAAAAATAAAGGATATTCAAAAGGCTTTAATTTTGTTCCACTTAAACAAAGGGCGTTACTTATATATATATATATATATATATATATATATATATATATATATATATATATATATATATATATATATATATATATATATATATATATATATATACATATATATACAGTATATATATATAAATATTTATTTTACACACACACACACACACAACATATATATATATATATATATATATATATATATATATATATATGTATGTGTGTGGTTTGTGTGTGTGTGTGTTTGTGTGTCTGTGTAAAAGTGTCTCTATGTGTCTACTGAAAATGACTAGGTTCATTTCTGGCAAAATGAACTGTGCCTGTTTACCAGAATGTAACAAATGTACTTTGTAATCAGTCGACTGTGTTGAGTTGAAATTAAAGCAGAAAAGAACAGTGAGCTAGCAACCTCATCCCAACTCTTTCTGAGAACAGGAAGGTAAAACCCTCTGAAATAATTCGTAGCGTGTATATGCGTGAGGTGAGGAGGGTATGTGGATGGATACAAGCTTTGCTTGATCAACCAAAATCCCATTATATACCTACAGTAATGAACTAATTGGCATTATATCCCAATAATCTTACAGCTATCCCTATCACCATTAATTTCATATAGGCCTAATTGAACGATTATTCTCCTCATCCGTTCATCTCGAACCGTTCCCTTGTTCAATATTTTAAACCCTGATCAGATATTTTGTCACACTTTCACCATTGTACCACATCGTCTCACATGCTCTCTTTTCAGTTTCTGTTGTCTTTCGTTTTTTGAACCACTTAGCTGACCCACAAATAAGTCACTTCCGCAAGCTTTCTCAAAGTTGCTTTAATCCTTTCCACTCTTGTATTATTCAGTACTGCCTCTCTTCTATCTTCCACATTCAACATATCTTTAAACTGCTAAACTCGATTGACCCAGGACTGTTTTCACTTTGCACAGCAGCGCTCCATTTCTTTCTCATTTACATCCCTGTAGAACAACTTGGAATCCTTCAGAAGCTCTTATCTTCTCCCATGTTTTCTTTTTATCTTAATTTACTTGCTCCTTGACTACTCAGTGTATCCTGCTTTCCAGCTGCACATGATCCTCTCTTTTCCAGGTAACTGCACCTCCATAATTTTTTTTTTCTTCGCGAAACGTCCATTTCCTCTTCCCTGCACCTCATGTATTTATTTCCTTTTCCTAGCTTCCCATAATCACAAGCACTTCCTGTATGCTCACTTGCCTTAATTATATTTATAGTAACATTTTCAACCCATCATCACACTGCTCCAACAAAAATTTACATGGATTTTAACTACCACTTCTACTAATAATGACACCCTCTTATCAACAATATTTGCTATTCCTTTTTCTCTCTGTATTATCCAGCAGATTCTTTCCCTCTATTTTCTCTCTCCAAAGTACTTCCAATACTTGTATTTGTATCTATGCCTCCCACTTCATTTCTCCATTAACAGAAAAATCCATTAGATTTATCAAATCAGCATTAACTGTAAGTATGACATGGTTGGTTGCATAGTACCTCAAGATTATCTTAGAGTCAGTACTAGTCGATCTACTTGCCCATTTCCAAATACTCTAGGTGATCAATACCTGTCATACATCTTTCTCTGCCATCAACCTGTATTGATCTCTTTCTTAGAAGAGACAAATACAGTAATATAGACTCCTTTCCTCATGGTTGTAGCAGGCTTGTTGATCCTCATAATATTCATCCTGTAAATCATTCATTTCCAAATTATTGTGTATGCTCAGCTACACGGAAAGCGAAGAAGACGAGAGGATAAGTAAAGTAAGACTAGATGTACAAAGAAAATAATAGTGGTAATATTAAAGAGGAGGTTTTCATTGTATCCATACAAGTCGATTTGGAAGGCCTAGTTACCTTCCCTTCTCCGAAACCCAGCTTTTCCTCTTCTCTGGAAAAAGTAATCCCTACGACAGAGGCATTAAATATTTTCTTTCGTATTACGGGACACCAGCAAGGTTTATTGTAGGATATATCTCATATGGTTCCTCGCTAGAAGGAACCTCTGTTATACCGCTATGGTAATTAAAAGGAGAGAGAGAGAGAGAGAGAGAGAGAGAGAGAGAGAGAGAGAGAGAGAGAGAGAGAGAGAGAGAGAGAGAGAGAGAGAGAGAGAAATCACTAAGTAAAGAACATCGAATGTTTCATGCAATTCGTAGATTGTACTTTGCGTTTTGCTGATCGTGTTCATCATTACATTACAATTTAAGAAAATACATAGTATCCACTGGCGTTTGGCGTTACAAAGAAAGAGGATCATTCATTCCTGTACATATTTAAAAGTGAATTTGAGCGTTTTTATCTCATTCTTTATGACCATATAGGTATTATAAAAATTCACCACTTATTAACACCCTATAATTGAGAAAATAAGAAGCGAAATGAAGTGGAATTAGGAAAAATGAACAAGCTGGTTATATGTTTTAAGTAATTTGGACAAATATTTCCAGGGAAGAACAGATGTGTTATAGAATTTGGCGACTGCTAAAAGAATAGTCAATGGGGAAGTTTATCTCAGAAAATGCAGAGGAAGGATGTCGTGAATATGAGAGTGAGAAAATGCCACGAGCTACTTGGTTATTTTATAAAGTTATTCAGCAGCATGGGACTGTAAACGAATTCCTGGCTTGTGAGAATTAAATATCTCTTAAGAGGAAATCTCCAGCAGAGCACATGAAATGAAATGAGCAATTATCTCTTTTAAAATATAGGTAAAATAGGATAGTATGGTAATTACATAGGCATAAGGATTACTCTTAGAATTCGAGACCCAAATTGTTTTTTATGAAACATGCATGAGAAATTTGAAAGCCAAAGAAGGATAGGCTATCGACTTCGGCGAAGCTTAGGACTCAGTTATCAGGCATATGATTTGTGGTACTTGAGATTTGAAAGGACAGATGCCGTTGTCTTAGTGTGAAAGGAAAGCTTCTGCCATAATATGTAAAAGGTAAAGGACTTCTGTTTAGTTAAGCACAAGCGTGCTGGATGTCGCAATGGGTATTTGATAATTGTAATGGGGAAGAACCGTAGATGAGGTGCAGGTTCGTGACATAAAGAATAGGATAGTGAATATAGAATGGGAAATGGCTGAAATTTGTTATGTTGTGATAACATAGAGAAATTGCATGCGCTGATGAAAGGGGCAAGACCACTGATTGTAAATCTTAGCAGTGTAAAGTTCAAGGGTCAATAGAAGTCAGAACATGCAGTGATGTTGATATAGCTCAATGGCAAAATAACAGATTCGCCGATATTGCCATTTGGGTGAAAAGTTGTAAGTTATTGTCAAATGGAAGACGAGTTGATTCAAGAAGAGGCGAAACAGGCAAGTTAGGAGAAACGTTTCTGAAGCTGCTGAATAATATGTCACTTTATTATTGTGACAGTTATTGTTAAAGATGGGTAGCAGTTGTGAATGTGAGTAAAAAATAGAAAGAAAGAAAAGATGGGGCATTCTTTTGAAATAAATTACCATTGTCATAGACGTGTGCTAAGACGACGGAAAAGGAGAACCGTAAGGTTAAAACAAGTACTTTCCTAAATGTCTGCTTAGATGATAATGAATCAGATTGCACTGACATGGTTTAGCGTTGAGATGACTGGAGAAGATAAGTTAATCAAGAGGATGTTCAGTTTTGAAATGTTTGTTGGATGGGTTTACAGCCCAATGGATGAATCAAGACAGAAAAGAATTCAAAATACAATAAAATGCAAATATGAAAGATTCCGAAATTAGTGGTGTATCCTAACGTAAAAGACGTTCAACTTGAAGCTGGTTGGTGTTTTGACAGACGGGTGTTTTGAACTGGTCGTGTTAGGGACTCGCCCTCAATTCGGTAATTGTGAGTGAAGTGGTTAGTTGTTTGTTATCTCGTCTTTTTAGCCATGAGACTTCAAGAGAAGACATCTTATCATTAACGATAGCAATATACGTAAACTCACTAAACTAAAAGGAAAATAAAACGATTTTTTCCCAGAAATTTACAAGGGAATTTATTTTATGCCAAACCTCATAGGGAATGACTATATTTAGGCATTATTTTTCTTTGAGATTTGCTACTTTAAGGTAGATCTAAACAGTCCTACTATATTATGAAAAAAATGTTATGATGAAAACGCTTAATTTTTTTTTTTTTTTTTTTGCGCGCGTTGAATTCTGTTTTACTTCATAGAATTGATATATCTATGATATATCTATTGATTTTAATCCTATCATGATCAGATGTTTTGGGGGAACTAATGTGCATTTCAGGGTCGTGTCTAAATGATTTTCGTCGATAAATCCTTACCAGAGAATCGGATATGGACCGTATTTTGGAAATAGCTATTTGAGGCCACAGCCTAATTGGCAAAAATATGCAGTGATGTCCAATGTGGATAATTAAGGCACTTATGAGATTAAATCAAAGAAATTTAAAGGAAACTTAGTTAAATTTAGTAAGCACCCAGAGAGAGGCTAGTTGTGATGTAAACTATGACCTCAGACGTAAAAGCAGGGTTCCGAGTAGTATGTTAATGATTGTAGAAACACAAATATTTGACCATCTTGTACAATAAGCAATACCTTGAGTAGGATATGCGAAAATTATCGAAATTCTATTTTCTTTATTTCCATCGAAAGTTCTTAACTTATGGTCTGCTCAAAGTGCAAGACCCTGATTCACACAAGGCTGGCTTAATCTTAAACAAACAACAGCATATCATTTTACATAATTTTACATTACAATAATCGTTTTTTATTTCCTATATCCTTCAATTTCAATAAAGTTCAATATAATCAATGGATTCCTGGATTATAAAATTTAGGTATAAAGCGTTTTGGACTATGAGTTAAGAATTTCATTCAGCTCTACAATGTAGTCATGATTAAATGAAATATGTAATCAAAATAACTGAAAATTGAAAGAATGAGCAACTTCAAAAACCGGGAATACAGAGACTCACTGATAACCACTCAACAACCATACATCAAACATTAGTGTCAGTTCCAAGTCAATGAATCAAGCGTATAGAAACAACAAAACTGACACAGAGGCGCACGAATAAAATAATGAAGGGGGTTAGTGTGCTATACCAAGCACTGTAGATTTATTATAGGATTAATCATGCATTAAGGAAGTTAAGGCTAGAACACTTGCGATATGTTACATTCATTTAGCAGGACTAAGAGGTACACGTGAACCGGAACTTTTGAGGAGACAATATGAAGAAACAGGCACTTCAGGGTAACGATGGTTGTTTTCACAGAGAGTGTCACTGTAAGACTTGTGCATATTCAAAGTTAAACGTGAATTGCGCCATGGAACTGTATATAACACAATTAATATTCTCATTTGATGCCCATTCTTTATTGAGCTCTACTTAGAGACATGACTCATCGATGAAAAGATGAGAGAGAGAGAGAGAGAGAGAGAGAGAGAGAGAGAGAGAGAGAGAGAGAGAGAGAGAGAGAGTATGCAGGGTAGGTGTTCGAGTGTGTGAAACAATATAAGAATTCCATATACTATACTATTACTACTACTACCAACGTCTGAGTCTTCATTCATAAAGTATATGGGCGAGGTGTCTAGTAAAGTACGTCATACCACAGTGTCAACGATTGGGAGGAGGGCCTTCAGTAATGACGTATTACTAGCCTCTATCTACGAGCCTACTAGATTTAGCTAAGTTCCCATAATTTTTTTTTATTTACTCTTATAAGTGCGATTCACGATGACGCAAGAAGTTCTAAAGGAGCAGAAACAAATTTCGTCAATCTGAACGTAAATGCGAATATTATTTGGTATCAGAGTGTAGTTTAAAACTTTACTCACCTGACTGCTAAAGAAAATTAAAATAAATATGAAAAGTTGTCGTTGAGACATTGATGTAAAATACTGTCGCTGATATTTTGCCAGCGATAAGAGGAAAACATTTCTATTTTTAACGAAAAGTTAAGAATTTGATTGGACATGCTATATAATTCATGGCTATAAGCTGACTGATTGAATTCTCATCAGCCTAAAAGGATAGAATTAAGGAGTATTTAAGTTTTTTTTTAACCTGAATACTTGATGTCTCAGCCCATGCTTGGGATAAACCATTAGGATTTCTTCTGACTTTAAAATACGACGTAGGTATGTTTAATTTTGCACGTGTATATCCGTTAGATAAAAAATGCTGCCAAATGTGTTCGTCTGTCATTAAACAACTGAAGTGGTGAGAGGAGCCTAGGTGAGATAAATTTTCTGAAAATTATGCTTGAATCACTGTCCTAAATCATTCATGTTCAACTTCTGAAACTTATTTGCGGACTCCAGCTGATTCCCTTATTTTGTTACCAAATTATAATAAATGGACAATGGTTTCTTTGAATCGACAAATTTTGTCTCTGTTGATGGCTGAGAGATAACTTTCCTTTGGAGATGAAATCGTGTGGATTGTTACCTTTACCTATAAGGCCTGAGAAATCACAGAATAGCCTGATATCCATTGACGAAATTTTGAACACCAAAGAGAGTTTAAAGTGTCCACTTTATATTGTATGAAGTCAAAATACTTCACATTATATCCATAATTATTTATTTATTTTCGGGATTACATGTTAAATTATCAGTTCAACAAGGGCCTATAATTATTTTTGTTTTTATGAATTAGTTTGAAAATGTTCTAGCAGAACGATACCTAAGAACAACTGTCAATTTTCCAAGAACAATGAAATTTACCAAGAACAACGTTTGATAACACCGATTTATTACAAGTCGTTTTAACCATTGTCATGAGTCAATACACAAAAAAGGATGAAACAGTTCTTCATTACTCTTATAATAATTAAAGTACCAGCTTTTATCTCTGTTATTCCTATTTAATGATAATGTTTCTATCAAGCACGTTTGACAGGTTTGGAAAATATTACTAAAAAAATTTATTAAACTCTCTGCTGTATATTTATATCACCAAGGAAATTTTCGTTTCAGAGCAATTGCTCGAAAATGAAAAGATTCCTCTGGGGATTTTGATGACAGTATAATAAATGGATGGTATTAACTGATAAGCCAATTTGTAATATAAACCATATATCCCCGCAACATCATTATTCAGAGAGCAACTCACAGACAGTTTGCTTATCGCTCCAGACGAAAAAATATGATTTGTCATCACAAATGCAGGTCAATAAGATTTTTCAAAGCGCAGCCTAAAGCAAGTTCTTTATCTGATAGGTCTAACAAAATATTTTCAACAAATAAGTCGGACTGGAGGCATATCTTTATTTAATTAAGGAGGAATTAACTCAAAGAGAATTTTGTGAGCAACATGATATCGATACTGAGGATCTTATTTTCTGAAAGTATAGATAATTCTTCTATATATATATTGCTACATATTCCCAAGCATCCAAGCCATCAAACGCTTAATTTAAGGCTGAAAAAATAAAACAGTGCATTTTAGCACTGCCTGACAAGGAAGGGTGAAAGGAATATTGGCCCCTCCTCAATCCATTAATTGCCCTCGGTATATCTCCATTTTTCTCTCGAACATGTGACTTTGTTTCCAGACACGAGGTTGTGAGGAGATAAGTATTGGCCGGAGGCAGAACAGAGCCAGCGATGCAGATTAAGAGAAAGGTGTGGCCTGTAATGAACACCTGGCACTGAGTCATAAATGATGAGTGCGCATAGGGATACGACACCAATATCACCTACCTGTGGATGGCCTTAACCCCTGACCGAAGTCATATATGGGCCTCACCGAAGGAACAAGAGTGAGAGACAGCTGGATGCGAGTGAGACACATCTCCCCTTCCATTCCCACCTCCTTCAGAGAGCCATACCCTGCCACGTGGCCCTATCTTGTAGAGACCTTAGTATTCTTACCAGGAAGCCCTTAGCCCCTCATTCGCCGGCATTATCCTTGTTGAAAGCACTTCTTCAAGGAAGTAAAGTGATCTGTTGCAAAGGTTCTTCCAGTCAGTCACGTTGTTTTAATTCTTGTACTAAACTTCCTATTTCCATTTCTGAGTGCCAGTATTTCCATATCTCCTGCCTTGTTAGGGCAGTGTTATGTAAATGACTGTTTGAATAATTACATAAAATCATGTGTTCACGGCAACCGTTTCCCCTCTGTGCTCGCCTTGGCCTATGCATATTGTACTGAAATGTCCTTACTGACTTTTAATTCGTAAATTTCTTCGTTTATAGAGGATTTGTTAGCCTTGGAAATCTCTCGTTTGACTGTGCCTTGTATCAGCATTGTCACACCGACGGATAAACCTTCAAGTTGTTCGCAGTTATAATTAACCTCAGGCCTTGCATGCCTGATTAGTTCAAATCATCTTCTGATATTTCATTTCATGTAAATACACGTAATCTTAAACTTATACTAACGCGTTTTTACAACTACCTTGTGAGTAGAACCAGAAGCTCAATTGAATTCCCCCTTTTGCCTTGTTTTTTTTTTTACGATTACCTGAATCAACAGCAGTCAGATTTATACAAATAGCGAGGTAAGTAACGAAATCATTCATTTAGAGTCTATAACTGGCTCATGATACGTATTTCCCCAGGTTAAATGTATAAAATGGCGATTAGTCCCTAGATCTTGCAAGATAAGTTTGCAGATCTGAAAGTTCCGTCTTAACCTGTTTTTTTTTTTTTTTTTTTTTGCAAAAGGATGAGCAAACTTATTCAAGTGTCATGAAATACAAATACCAGCTCAAAATCTATCTTTGCGAGAGTGGGAAAGGTTTTTTTAGGACAAGTAAAAACGAAATTTCAGAGAACACCAGAAAAAAAGGCAAAAATGGTGGACTAAAGTGGTATGACCATTGATTGTCCTGGATGTCAGTGAGGTATTTGCGACTTAAAATACTTTTGGAGTCGTTACCTCATTAAAACCCTGACTGATATCAGTCTGCTACAGATATTGCAGTGAATTTTGAATTGTCGAGCTTTTTTTATTTTGTTATTACTATCCTTTCTCTGCTCTAACCCTAGCCATATTTTCCATTTTTCAACGTTCCTAGGCTCAGAATTCTTTGTGACGCGTGTTGGTACTTGTATTGTAGGGTTGGGGATCAGATAGTATTGTTCCACAGAATAAGCTGTACTCTGATCTTTGGTCTGTCTCAGTTGTCCGACATTTTACCTTATTATTATTATTTTTTGATAATAAAGAGAAAAGACTGTTATTAAGGAAAAGTACACAGTTCATGACACTGCCATATCATGAAATAACCAAATCAATTTCCCCCGCCTCATACTGTATAATGACATCGTTCTTCATTCCTGGCGTCCCTCTTTATCATATTACTCTTTGTCGAACTTTATTCTTTGTCCTTCTCGTGTGACAAGGAAACGCGCTTTACAGTGAGCCGGAGGAGGGACCATGAGCCACTGGACATAATTAATAATGAAATATGAGCGCAAGGGTGGAGGTAAGAAGCAATTCTTTGCATATTTATTTGAGGCGATGATAGTTTTAATTAAATCGTCTCTCCTAATGTACACTCATAGAGGAAGCTTCCGACAGGAAGGGTTTCTGCAGTAACTAAGTCGCCCTTCACTGCAAGAATCTCATAGGGTAACTGTTCAATGAATTTAGACAAAACCTATTAAGAGCTTCGTTGTATGATTTTCTTCTTTCGACTTGAGTTTTTATACTGAAAATCAGATAGATATGCAGTTGTACAGGTAATTACTGATAAGGATTTTATATTTCAAAAAGAAACCTGTTTTTTCTTTGAAGATGAATGACGGTAAACAAAATCTTTGATGTGATTTTTTTTTTCAGAGGCGACATTTGAGGAAAAAATTTGATTTCCCAAATTGCATTTAACCTCAGTATTTGCTAAGGCTGACTGTAATTTTTGGGTAGTCAGATATATTAAATATAACTTAGACAAAAATCTTTAACATATCCTGCGTAAGCGAAAGTGAGAGAAAGGATATAAAATTTGAGCAAACAATTGCGTTTTTTCTCTTGATTTTGTAATTAGATCAACCAATAATTATTTTGAGCAAGTCTAAAACGTTCCTTCTTTAACTTGTAACTGATAATTTATATATTTAAAGAATACTGTACATATATACATATATATATATATATATATATATATATATATATATATATATATATATATATATATATATATATATATATATATATATATATATATATATATATGTTTATATATATAAACCCTTTTATCGTAACATTCGGATCGACAAAGCGAATGGATATCTGACATATGTTTTTAGGGACATACAGTACGGAATACACAGATGCAAAATTTTGCTAAATTTATCAACATGAATCAGGTTATTAAAACGTCCATAGCAAGGTGCCATTGAATACAAGGCTCTCCGCGCGCAGCTTAAGTGGATTAAACCCGAACTGCCATATGTCGCTATAAATTAGTGACGTCACGCAGTACGATACTTCAGGGTAGGCACTTTTGGGCACTAGATGTACATTAGAATTCTCTGTTATCTTTGTTAAATGGGTGGTTGGGATGGGGAGGGGGTAAATAAGAATACAAGATTTGGTTAATAATAGATTTGTAAAGATTCAGTTTCATTGTTTATTATTGGATTATACAATATATACAATTTTTGAGGTTACATCGGATTATTCATTTACAAGAAATTATACAAGAAAAATGATGATATACTAAGAACGCTGGCCTATATGGCCACATATATATATATTTCATTATTCTAAAATATATATATTATATTCATTATAAAATACATATATAAATTATAATGACTGAAACTGAGATGATTACAGGGGTCAGTATTGAGGAACAAAGGGGGTCAGTGTCATGATATATACAGGGGTCGGTGTATGAAGATACACATATCAGTGTCATGAGGAACACGAGGGTTTATCATGAGGAACATTATTCAGTGTATATATTATATATATTATTATAATATAGACCACTGAGCTGGTTCAGCTCTCCTAGAAAAATGATAGGATTAGATTTATTTTTACGTGGCTAGAATATGGTTATAGAACTGGACCTACAGCTTATTGTGGAATTAAAAACCACATTTTCTTCAGCTTTTTCTATTACTTTGAGAAATAAATTCCTCTAATTTCTTTATTAATCCTGAAAAAGTTTGACACCGCCAACAGCATATGATCAAGCTCTACCCCAGTCAAAGAAGTTTCTTTAGTGTCTGTTGAAGGCAGGGTTATCGCACCTTAGGGCTTTCAGGGCCTTTTCGCAGTGGTGGCATTTTAAACAGGAACTCCCTGGTCTTTAGTTCAGCAATAAATTCACTGCTTGGTTTCATCAGAACACAGGGTCTTCCTCTGCTTATTGCTTCAAACCAACAGGTATCATCCTGTTGACAGTTTTAATGCAAGAAGTTTAACACCTTTTTGCATTTTCATTTGCAATAAAACTGCCTAAATATTCTAAGTTGTTCTTCCTCTATTGCAGTTTCTAAGTCGAAGTTGTCCTTAGAATTTCCTGAAATGTTCAGTCCTCATTTCCTATCCTCACGGCAAGATCCGAGTGAGGTGAAACAAAACATCATTGCAGAACCAGCGAGTTCACATTGCAGCCACTGTTCATCATACGTTGATGATTTCCACTCAGTAATTAACTGAAGCTGCTAATGATGTTGTCTCCGTTGCCGCTTTGCTGTTTGAATGTTGTGGTTCAGAAAGTGAGGGACAAGTCTCTCTTATCATTTGAGTGTTTTTTCAGGTTTTTCTAGTGTGGGTTGTATTAAGTGACATCTTATTCTGTGCTTTACTGCAAAGGTGATGGATGCTGGTAACATTTCCCATTTGTCGGACCAGAAGAAGTGTTCAATCCATCTTGGTTTAATCTTTACGTCAAGATGTATGATGCAAACTTTTTTGCCATTTGTATAGTTTAGTAATGATATCGAGGATATCTATGATTTTTTTCGGGTAAGCCCTTTCTTGAAGACAAGAGCCCAGTGATATCTTTTGGTTTTAACCATTTTGTCTCAGAATTTTGTTCTTAATTTAACCCACTAGCAGATGCTGCCACTTTTTACATTCCACAAAAATTTGAAGAGGTCAAACCATCTGTCTACTAAGTGAGGTGAACTGTATAGTTTCTCAGATATTTATTAGGCAGTCTTTAACATTTACCAAAATATTCCAGGGATTTGCAGTCGTTTCTGAGACAATGAAGCTAATTTTACACGTAGTCTTTGGATAGTATTGCACAATGTTTCAAATTTACTAAAAAGTTATGAGTTGTCCGCAGATCACTGACACTATATTTCCAAAAGTTATATCCCAGGACCACCGTTTATATACACGTTTTCATCTAATATAAACCATGATATAAAAAATTAGTACGAATATGTTTTATAAGATGCGTAGCATCAGCAAAAACATAAATTTACGTTATATGTATATGGCTTTTTAAATATATTTTTATTGCATGAACTTCTAATAAAGGTTTCCAAGACCTGCAGTTTCGTGGTAGGTTAAGATTAACCATGCAACTACGGGAATTAATAGATTCTGCTTTCAATATCAACTGATACAAAAAGCGGATTTCGTCATGTCACAGTCAAAGTCATGGATAAGTTGTATCCTTAGGTAGATTGTTCATAAGGTCTGTTGAAAGCGAGCAAAATGCGCTGACGTCACGAAAACGGCTTTAGAGAGCGCGGTCAGTTTTGGAACGAAGATGGTTGTCTTGCACTAGATCTTGCAAAATAGTGATCCCAACTTTTACCTTAAATTCTTACAAAAGAAAAAACGTTTTTCATTCCCATAAGAACGGGAAGTTTCTATGAGTGAAATTTTTTAACAACCATATTTAAAAATTTATAAAAATTACTTAAACCTTAACGACATGTTGCTTTTTAAGAATTCAGGAAAAGTAAAGAAAATCTTATATGATTCCCTATAGGTTCAGACAGAGACTGTATTTGCTTGTCCTGTGTTGCATGTTGCAGGAGATGCCACATGGTACAGAAGAGTTACTGTAGTATGCTATGGCTATGTTGTTAGAACAGAACCACTGAAACGTTTTATAAGTTGACTTGAATAAACTTTAACCTCTTAGAGGAGAAAGTTCATCATAGGTTTTTAACTGCAACATTGTAAAAGTCCCTGTTGAATTTTCTTTCAAAGAATCTTAATAATCAGCTTACGAAGTTCAGTTCAGTATTTTTTTAAAGTGGGCAGTTTATATAATTGTGGGACTTGCAATGTCACCTTAGTGACTGCTTGTTTCATTACGGCATTTTGAATGACCAACGTTGGTAAAGTATTCTTCCTTATTATACGATAAAGACAATAATTTTGTCTAACTGCTGATTATAAACATAATTGTGTTCTGCTTGTTTATGGCTTTAATCTTTGTTTTATGAAGTTTCATTTTTTTTTTTTTTCTACTTCATTATTTTATTCTGTATCCTGAAGATGAGTACGTAATACGCAAAAGACGCTGATACATGGTCTTTAGTTTTATTCTTGCCATTAGATTTCTACATATACATTTGTCACGTGCAGCTTTTAGCTTCTTAGTGTATATGTATAACACTATATATATATATATATATATATATATATATATATATATATATATATATATATATATACTATATATATATATATATATACACATATATACTCTGTATGTATATATAAATGGGTGTGAATTGTGAAGGTGTGTGTTTGCATTGCATGTAAACGGAAAATGGGTATAAAATAACTGGAAATTGGTCTGTGAAGATACTATTAGTTTTCTGTTTGAAAACATGAGGTTCATAACAACTCTATAAAATAACTGTATATTTATAAAAACAGATGCAACTAATTATTATCGACAATGGGGAAAGAGTTCAGATATTTACTATCAAAAAAAAATCTTTTATTTTACCCGTTGTCAATCGTTAATGAGAATAATGCCCAAAAATTTACCATTGACTTTTGAGGTCACCACTCTCTGTGTTTTGCTCTCCGAACTCGACCAAAAGTCGATTACATAATTTTTAAAGGTGCACTTCAGCCATCACTGTCCTGCCTTCATTATATTTCCAAACCCCGAATGGTCTTTAAGACCCAGCAGTATCTGATGAGACTCATGTGATGGCGCCTCTCTCTATTTTAGTTCCTTGCGAGACCAGAAGCAAGAATGCTTGTTATTTTTAGTTCATTATCAAGGGAAGATATTTCATTCAGACAAACAATAAACCCACTGTAGAAAGCTATGTGTTGAAGCACCGATACACGCTCGTTAGAATGGTATCAATCACTTCTGTCCCAAATCCCTGACGAACGAATGAGTGTCAGATTGAATGAATGCAAATATTCCTTTGGGAATTGCTTTTGATAATCATTCAAAAATGATAACTGACTGATTAATTCCAAAAATGTCCTACTTCGTAGTGGTGAGGTAATTAAAATTAATTCATAAAACGAATTTGGTAATACCAAAGAATCTCTAGAAAAGACTCATCTTTATCTAATGCTGATCATCTGCATATGGTTTGGGATCATGACCTATTACAAAAACTCAGTGAACTTGTTATCAATGAACTCTCGTTTTACGTCAAAGTCATTATAAAGCTATTGGAAAAGTAAAATGAGTGTCTCACATTTGAACATCATAGCAGTGAACGTGTGTGTACAGATATATATATAGTATATATATATATACTGTATAAATAAGTTCTTGTTTCTGCCAAAGTCATGATAAAGCGATAGGAGAAAATTGATAGCACTGCCGAGTCTCGATCCCACGACACAGATGTGTATCCAGCAACTGACGTTACCAATCGAGACCTTAGTCCATTTATCAATAAGTCTCTTCGGTTCATCGGGGATATTCAGCGGGATTTGATAAACATCTCTGGATCATGACTGGTATGGGAAGGATATAGATATAAGAACCTTTGTTGGATCGATATAATAAAGGAACAGAGACTAAGACCAATATATAGCATTTTCTCATCTGAATGATCTATATGATGAAATGGGACCTTTCGGCGTAAGAACCTGAGTTTTGAGACGACCAATATTAACCATTTGGCGCGTAGCCCCGACCTCGGCGTAGCCCTTCGACTGAGAGTTTTTTTCGGCGGCGGGGGTCATGTTTTGGCCTCAAATTAGTAACTCGTCGTTGTTGCGTGAGAAAATTGACAAAACTAGGCAGTCCCTTGTTTGGCTTGTTGTCATTCTCTCTCTCTCTCTCTCTCTCTCTCTCTCTCTAGTCTCTCTCTCTCTCTCGTCATAGTCCTGCAAATAGTCCAATTAGCCTAAGCTATTAACTGTCATAGAACTCAACGCTCTTGGTTCAGATTTTTCAGTCGTCACAACCTATCATTCGAAATGGCATCAAATATTTTATCAAAACGTGGATACAAGATAGACCTTTTTATTCTGACGCAACGAGCAAAAGTGATCCTGAATTACAGATTTGGAGATGTGGAACGTAAAGATCGATGTCAAGTGAGATTGCATATGAAGGATGGAAAAGTCATTCGCTAGCTGAATAAACACAGCCACGAGGCATCTGCTGCAAAAATAGAGGTTGAAAAGATAAAAACGTGTGTTAAAAAAAAAAGTGCTGAAACTCTCGAGCCACCAACCGTTGTGAATGTTTGGCTGGCGCATCTCAAGCTAGTTTAGCCTTCGCTCCAGACTTACCTGCAATGCGAAAACTTCTAGCAAGGAATAGAAAATGATTAAACAAGCGCACCAGCTAACCGGGACTGATTTGGAGCATTTCGTTTTACCTGAGTCCTATACATTATCCCCAACTGGGTGTGGAAGAAGAACTTCCTATTGGGAGGCACTGGAGAAAGCATTAATAGGATATTAGTATTTGGAAGAATTAGCTGGCTGCAACATTTAGTCGTGTTTATAAATTTGGTTTGCTGATGGGTCTTTTCACTATCGCCCCCAGTCATTTTTCATCAGGTGTATGTTATATCGGCTGGGAAGCGTGGAGGAGTTATTCGTATAGTTTATGCTCTGCTTCCTAACAACTTATTTTCGTTTTATTTGAGTTACTTTAAACCATCGAACCTAATTTGAGACCGACTTCAATATTTGTGACTTTGAACAAGCTGCCATTCGTTTCCACCGTTCGCATTAATGGCTTGCTTTTCTGTCTAGCCCAAAAAACATGTACAGACATCTTGCTTGTTTCATTGGGTTTGTCAAATCGTTATAAATCTGATTCTCACTTTGCTTTATGGGCTAACATGATCATAGCACTCGTTCCATTAGAAGAGATGGATTCGTTTCATAGGTTTGAGGATACTTATATTGGACGACTGAATGAATAGACGTGGAAACGCAAGGATGAACCCAATTTTCGCTCCTGAGATATGGGACTTTTATGAACGAACTCTAAACAATGAAGATGGGACTAATAATCAAGCCGAAGCGGCCAATCGACGTTTGCAATATGAACTTGGAATGCACCGTCCCGGCAATCTGGAAATTTATTGCTGCCTTGGGAAAGTCCAGAAAGGACGTGACGCAGTCTCGAAAAGTTGATAACTGGATATCAGGCCCCAAAAGCTAAAAAAATATAGAGATGCTGATGAACGAAAAAAAAAGTCATATTGGAAGTTGAATCATCAGATCCTATTGAATTCTTTATATTAGGGTGCTGCTCATAACTTCGAAATGAAAAAGTAATTTCTGAGATTAGATAGATTTACTAGGTTTTGAAAAAATGTTTTATTACAGTTTTGCAATACAAGCTTTTTAATTTTCGTCATTTCATCTGTTTATAAAATGGCGCAATTTTTTATTCTCAGAATAAACGACAAAAAAGTCATATTAGAAGTTGGGTGTTTCCATTGTCTTTACCCTTTTTCATCCTTTTTTTGGAGCTCCGGCCTGTTCTGGATTCCCTGCGTGAAAAACATATCCTAATAAAATTTGAAAGACAGTGACGTGGAAATGTTCTGACGCCTTGACGGCCACGCCAAGTGGGCTACGCCGAAACGTACCAGACCCTGAATGATTATTCTATGTTGGCCAAGAAAATAAGATCCATTGCCATGTAACTGATTTAATGCGGCTAAATCTTATAAGGAGAACCATTGGTGAACAAATTCTACTCTTTGCTTAACTTATGTAGTGTAATATCATCAAGCCCTTCTCTTCTGTCGCTTTCCTTCTTATTTAATCCCGTTTCTTTGTCTTTGATCTCATTCTGTGATGACAACGCTCCGTAATTAATTAGAAAGAGGGACCAAAGAGCACTGAACGGGGCTGGATTTCGTAAGTTGACAAGATTATCTTTTTTATGGTGAGTTAATAAAGTAATCTTTGATAAGATTATCCTTCTTACAGTAAGGGTAAAGAATATTATGCTAATATGCATGGCGCATTTCTAAGAATATTTTCTTTGGGTTTCATCACAATTTATTTTAGAGAGAGAGAGAGAGAGAGTAATGGAATTGTCCGTGTGCTGAATAGCACAAATTCTAAAAGATGGCAGACAGTGTCAGTACCTATAAAACCGAGGTCCAATTACATTATGCTTGCGTATGTTGGCTTTTAATCAAGTGTTGTTATATAATACCCCCCATATAGACTCGGTTTAAATTCGTCGTTAATCGACGATTATTATTATTATTATTATTATTATTATTATTATTATTATTTATTATTATTATTGTTATTATTATTTATTTATAAACCCATATAGAATGCAGGGTAGGGAGAAAATTATAGAAAATATCCCTCTCCTAGGCTTCCTTCCTTTGCATCGCCTCAGTTAGGTAACCGCCAGATCTTTTCCTTTGAAAAAAAAAACAGGAAAGATCTCGATCTTTAAACCAGTTTCATGTCTGCGATCTCGATCTGTACGTATGAGTTTTTATGTCTGTGCTTCCCTTTGTTTGGTTTTTGGCTTGGGTATATAGCCTACGTCCACCCTCTCCCTGTTTCGGCTTTTCACTTAGGCTAATGTTCTGATAGGTTAAGCTGGAATAGCAGGGTTTATAAACTGTATAGGAATCCTTCTTTGGGTTGCTTTACCAACTATAATTTATTGTATTGAGAAACTCCTTCTTCCCTTTTACCCAATCCTTTGCTCTCTCTCCTTGGTTCGTTTTCAAGGTTTAAAAAATGCAAGGCTTGAGAGCACTTTATCCTTATTTTGTGCTGTAGCCTTACATCCCTCCCTCTGCATTTTGGTTTGTCCTCGGTGTTGAGTGTCTGACCTTATCGGTTGGCCCCACCTTACCTAGAGGTGACAGTGCTCTCCCCAGTCCTGTTACACTCCATTTACCTTTCTTTGCTCTCCTGGCCTTAGAGGTTTGCCTTCCTCCCCTTTCTCTCGCTCTTGTGTTGCAACACAGCTCACATAGCGAGGGGACGTATGAGGATCTCTGGGCGCTTGGGGAGTGCTGTCCACCCTTGGTCGCTACTTTTGGGTTACCCAACCTCCTGGCCTATCCTTCCCTGTTTACGTCGACTGTTTCCTTCGTGGTCGCCTACCAGTCCGGCACCTAGCTCTTGGGATCATCATACGGGCCAGTTAGCGATAACAGAGGCATATGTTGTGTCGTGATTTTTCCCTGTTGGATACAAGAATCATTTCACCTTGATGTCTGATTTTATTTCAAAGACCCCTGTGCAGTGCTTTAGGAAAACAAAGAAAACTAATTTGAAGTTTGTCTTTTTCGTATGTTTTGGTCGAAGTTACTTCCATTCGTTCTATGTAACTAAGTTATTTGCGATTTCCTTTCGGAGTTACTAACGTCTTACTAACTTTTCTTCTTCTTCTTTTCTTCTTCTTCTTCTTCTTCTTTTCTTCTTCTTCTTCTTCTTCTTCATGTGCGTGACTTACCAGTCGTTTCTATTGCTCGATCAAAATGAGAGAAAACAAACAAATCCAAGTAACAGGTTGAAGGTCGTCCTTGACAGAGGATGAAGATGATCCAATGTTTATAAGTCAACCATAGCAGCGTTATTCACGATACGAAGGAATAATTATTAATCAGTTTCGTGAGTCAAAGAAAACCCTATTCAAGCTCAGGAATACGGGGAAATTATCGTGCACACTAGCTTGCTGTCGCTCACCATTATTACAATTTCACAAAAATACTTTCATGTACTAGCGGGAAAGGTGCATATAACCTTGACACAAACAAAAGAAAACATAGAAACTGTACAAAGGACAATTCATTCAGTGACCATCAAATTCGGATGTTGTCGATATTTTTCACCTTTTTCATACTGTTATTTTTTTTTATAATGAATACTGAATACTTGAATAAGAAAAGTTAATATCAAAATAATGCACATTCTTTTATTTCCTCCTAACTGAATTAAAGACAGAAAAGTCTTCTGTAAAATGGTCATGTGTGTCTTCTTGATTTATCAGTGAACAATTATTTTGTGTCCACTTCGTGTGCTTCATGACAGAAATCAATTAATTGATTTTTTGAGACTATCAACATTTAAGCATTACATATATAATATATATATATATATATATATATATATATATATATATATATATATATATATATATATATATATATATATATATATATATATATATATATGTATGTATGTATGTATGTATGTATGTATGTATGTATGTATGTATGTATATGTATATGTGTATGTATGTATATATATATATATATATATATATATATATATATATATATATATATATATATATATATATCTCCATCAGATTTTTAGTAATCCTCTTGAAATGAATGTTAATTAGTTTGTATTCAAAACGACATAAAGTGCACTTTAAATATAATTATGGTTAGTATGTAATACCTCCGCTGCAATTGCAGTGAAGCGGCATTTTCAAATGTAAGTCACTATGACTAGAATTTTCCTGTTTGGGCACGAGATTTTTGATGATGGGATATTTGATTTGGATCCTTAACAATACTCTTGTTGATGTACTAAATAAAACTTGTGTGACAAAAGGTAGTCCACTGCTTTTTTTTTTTTTTTTGACGTCTATGTACTTCTCCGACTAACTTTCCACAAGGACAGATAAATCATTTTGTTGTTTTTCGTCTATACAGTTTAGTTTGCCATACTATCTCAGATATTCCTAAAGCTGTACAGTTATGGGATTTTCGTTTATGTCAGAGCAAAGCGCAGTGTTATCTATTGATTAAGCGCTGCAAAGCTTTTGATTCTATTAGTGTGCTGGAATGAATTCTACATTACTAAGTAATTACACAGGAGCGAGTTCAATTGTCCTTCTAAGAAGATTTGTATCATAGAGGAAGATTAATCCTTTTATTGTCTCCTACTAAACACGTTTCATTTAATTTTCATTTCATTCCAGCATTTTGTTCAAATTATTAACCACGTCAATGGTTTTTTTATTTCAAATAATTTTATGCAATTACTTCATTTAAGAGGATTACAATGGTTATTTTTGAACTGTGTTTCACCTCAGTATTTATAAAATAAATACCTGCTCTTAAATTATACCAAACAAGTCAGGATTCATAATGTTATTGTTACAATTGTTTTCCATATGAGTTTTTTTTTTTTTTAAATCTTTACAAATTCATGAATTATATTTTTATCTCTCAAAATTCAAAATTCCAGCGGTTCCAAAAAAATCGTTTTATAAAAAGGTCCCGCTACATTATGGTAAACATTTTATCGGGACCATTAACAAGTATCTATGTGCCGTTGATATTAAATTGATGCCCAGTAATCCAATGCCTAAAAATTCTGTTTAGTTATAAAAAAGGGCCTAATCCTTTGATGAATCTGGGGTCATTATCCATTTAGTTGTCACAGATGTGACCTGTGGAAGCAAGACGAAGTTAATGGAAAGGTGTAAACTATAAAATATTGAATTTTCATGTATTATATGGGAAATCACGCCTGAGAGTGTAGTATAGACACAAATCTGTTATAATGAATTGTATTTCAATTTTTGAACCTTGTGGATAGGACATGGCCAAATAAAGTATATTGAAAAATGGAACTGACCTTGTTCCTCATTTGCTGCTGTATACATACATACATATATCAAATATATATATATATATATATATATATATATATATATATATATATATATATATATATATATATATATATATATATATATATATATATATATATATATATATATATATATATATATATATATGCATGTACACATATGAATGTTTTAAAATTTAGTTCATTATTCAATTATATTTATAACGATTTTTTCTTGCATGTGTAGGTTTCTAAACACCTCCTGTCACCCTTTCTCTCGCCCCTTTTGTTTTCCCCCAAAGCATTTTTTTATGTCACCATTTTTCTTACTGTCCCTCCTTTCAGCTCATCTATTACCCATATGCGAGTGGCATCTTCACAATGAACGCTGTCATTTACCATTCCATTCTTCTAGTTGAACTATTACGTTTTGTGACCTTTTTTTCGCTGAATAACTGACCTGTGCTATCTTGAAAAAAATATATTATAACATTAGATAAAGAAATGAAAATAAAAGCTGAGTTATATGAAATTTAATAAACTTCAGGTCAAAATGTTGCATTGCATGATGAATAAGGTTATCTGTCGTTAGAAGTTAGCAGCATTTAAAAAAACACACACGCGCACACACCCACACACACACACACACACACACACACACACACACACACACACACACACACACACACACACACATATATATATATATATATATATATATATATATATATATATATATATATATATATATATATATATATATATATATATATATATATATATATATATATATATATGATTAGTATCACATTTGTACGTGATTCATTTATCACACATAACCACAAGTGAAAAATAAGAGATGGGGTGTAGGTCCTCCTCTCTTATTTTCACCTCAAGGTCATGTGATATATATATATATATATATATATATATATATATATATATATATATATATATATATATATATATATATATATATATATATATATATATATATATATGCATATGTATATATATATATATATATATATATATATATATATATATATATATATATATATTCATGAAGCTACAAATGTTGTTTTTAATATCAAATTCACGCATTAATTGAATATCCCTGATGGGGAATTATCACCGAAGGGGAATTTGTAAGTGATAAATGGATCGGCACTGCCGGGTCTCGACCCCTCGACACAATTACCTTCCAACAACTCCAGTCGATGGTCTACCCACTGAGCCATCAAGGGTAGTATAAGTTAATACCGAATCTGCTGTACTTGTTTACAAGTTGAGAGTGAGGAAATTCTACTTAGCTTTGGCATTAACCCACCTCCACCATGACAGCTCATTGGTACATTTGGAACACGCAGCTCTTATTATGAAATTTTAATCACATCATGATTTATATACATTCATGAACCTACAAATGTTGTTTAATATCAAATTCACGCTACTTTGGGAATATCCCCGATGGGAAATTATCACCGAAGGGGAATTTATTAGTGATAAATGGATCGGTCCTGCCAGGTCTCGACCCCTCAACACAAGTATCTTCCAACAACTCCAGGCGATGGTCTATCCACTGAGCCATCAAGAGAGGTATAAGTTAATGCCGAATCTTTTCCCAGCTCTCGACGGGTCAACAAGTACTGCAGATTCGGCATTAACTTATACCTCTCTTGATGGCTCAGTGGGTAGACCATCGGCTGGAGTTGTTGGAAGGTAATTCTGTCGAGGGGTCAAGACCCGGCTTACTGATCCATTTATCACTTATAAATGTTGACAGTGATAATTCCCCATTGGGGATATTCCAAGTTCATATGAATTTGATATTAAACAACATTTGTAGCTTCATGAATGTATATAAATCACAGTGTGATAAAATTTTATACATATATATATATATATATATATATATCGCTTATATATATATATATATATATATATATATATATATATATATATATATATATATATATATATATATATATATAGATATATAGATATATAGATATATAGATATATAGATATATAGATATATAGATATATAGATATATAGATATATAGATATATAGATATATAGATATATATATATATATATATATATATATATATATATATATATATATATATATATATATATATATATATATATATATATATATATATATATATTACATATATACATATATACACATATATATAAATGGATTTTTCTTTTCAACTGCTTTAAGAGTCAACACATAGCGCTCATAATATAAGCAATAAATGTAATGGATAAATTGACTTACTTTGATATCACATCTAAGTATACAGAGAAGTGGAGGTCTCCTTTTAAATTAACCAGTCAGTACTTTAAACTGAATTTATTTACAAACGGAACAATCAGGAAATTAATATGAACGGGCTGACTGAGCAGCAAGCAAAGCACATACAATGTGGAATAGTAGTTAGACAATGCGTAGCAAATAACTAAATCTGACAGGGCTACAGCCCAGAAATGGTTTGACACGCAAATGAAGTCTACTGTTGAAACTGGTTGAATGAGTTGGGTAGTTCGCGCAACTGGGTTTGAAAGGGGGAACTGTGACTAGCGCCCCTGGACTGCTTAATCAGAAGTCTTGCACGTTGCAGGATGGCAGTTAAATGTCAAAGGCTATTTTAGTTCACAAGGCAGGGGCAGACTGTTCGAAGAGCCAGATAACGGGATTCTGGAAGAGAATTCCAGGTTAGCATTCAAATCGAATGACTTTCTCTCACATGAAATTACTTATGCACGATGGAGGAATTGATCAATTAGATTTGCTTAGCACATGGTAACACTATGGTTGGAAGGCTGTAATTATTATCACTGAACTAATTTAATTTGAGCTTGGGACAAGTCATGAGGGCCAGATGTGCTCGCTAGGCTGATTGGAACAAAGTGGTTTTGTCTTAGGGGAATGAGAAGTTGGAAATACTGAAAATGGAGAGAAATTCACGAGAAGAAAAAGGTAACTGGCAGTCAGTTGCTACTTCAGACGTACTTTATTGCATCTGTGCATGGAGCTTGCATGCAAAAGACTAATTTCGGCTGCAGAAGTCTCGATCTTTGCCAGAGTGAAGGGGAAGGGAGACTGCACCAACTGGATGCTTTTGCGGCCTGTGACGGAGTGCGTGTGACCAGGCAGGGTGAGAGGCATCTCATTCGATTTTTTGGGTTGGGCACAAGGACATCGGTCGATCTGAAATAGCAATCAGCAGCCAGCACACAGTTCGAAAAGGAATAGGCCTTATAGCTAAGTCTCTGAAGTACATAGCAGCCCAATTACGGCCCTGACTGATCCTTTTGTTTCTAACGGCTTTCTACCCCAAAAATCGTACGATGCTGGGGCTAAGATTTATTTGGTATGATCCCCTAATCAGGTGATGTTTGGGTAAGCCTACATAACTTCAGCCCCCACCCCACCCTTAGTGTGAGTCTCCTCCAGCCGCCATTAAATTTGATTTCTCAAAATGCTAACGGACTGAAGGGACGAATTTTATATTTTAGGCGTAAATATATAATCTATATATATATATATATATATGTTATATATATAATATATATATATATATATATATACATATATATATATATATATACTAACATCCTGTACTATATAATTTTTTCCATAATTTAGCCATTTCAGGATTCCCTCCCCATTTACATTTCAATTATTTCTTTCTGTGAGTTGTTATTATTTGTGTAATAGATGATTTATTAAGGACAATATATATATTATATATATAAAATATATATATATATATATAATATTTTTATTTTGTTTTTTTATAGGAATATATTTATATAATATAAATAAATAAATAAATTTTTGGTAAAACTCACAATGGGATATTTTTTGTCATTTCAGGTGGAAAGCAAGGGCGTTATCCACTGGGCCACACAAGTAAAAAAAAGTTGGAAGTGAATTATTTGCATATTAATTAAGACAAGCTAAAGTAATTTGCATACCATCTAACTTTTATAACTTCGACTCAACAATGACCCAATAACAACATTTTCATTCGAATTATCCCTTCTGAGTGAATAAGAGGAAATCATCAAAACAATCACGTGTGGAACAGAAATAAATTTCTGACTCACGTCATGGATCGAACCCAGGTCTCTCAGGTGGAAAGCAAGGGTTTTATCCACTTCAGCCACACAAGTCTAAAAAAGTTTTTGAACCTTTTGAGAGCAACTGCACCCAATCTTTTTACCTGGGTAAGCTCTCTCTTGCATACCAGCGAGTTTTCTCTCTCTTCCGACTCAGCAATGACCCAATAGACAACATTTCATTCGAATTATCCCCTCTGAGTGAATATCCTGTAAAATCATTAACACAATCATTTTATTTTGAAATTAAATTTCTGACTCACGTTCAGGAAAATGTTCCCAGGTCTCTCAGGTCTGTAGGGCGTATAACCACCAGCCACATAAGTCTAAAGAAGTTGGAACCTGATGGCAACTGCACCCATGTACTGTACCTTATAAATAATTGAATTGAATATAATTTCCCCAAGGCCGACTCAGCAATGGCCAAGCACAACATTTCATCAATTATCATTCTGAGTGAATAAAACGGAAATTGACAGTAAATCAGGTTTGAACAGAAATAAATTTCTGAAAACGTCGGTGCAGTTGCTCTCAGGTTCCAACTTCTTTAGAATTGTTGTGCCCAGTGGATAACGCCCTAAGCTTTCCACCTGAGAGATGAAAGGTTCGACCCCGACGTGGTCAGAAATTTATTTCTGTTCCAAGGCGTGATTGTGTGTTGATGATTTCTAATCTTACAGTTCACCTCATGAGGTGCATAATTCGAATGAAATGTTGTCTGGGAGATTATATTGAAGTAGTGGATGGGGAAAACTTCTGACTTTCCTGTTTCGGTTTTTTAATGCCCAGGTTTCATGTGACAGTGCTCAGGTTCCAACTTGGCTTTAGACTTGTGATAAAATTATTTTCCTCATTGACTGGTGAAAGGGAAGTTAGAATTTGAGGAATTCGATACCATGAGTAAAATGTATAATTGCTGCTTTGTAGTTTTGATGATTAGTTAATTTAATAATCTAGACAATATATATTTAAATATATATATATATATATATATATATATATATATATATATATATATATATATATATATATATTTATATATACACAATTGTTCTATATTAGTAGAATTACTAAAAGGACCTCATTCAAACTGGATTTAAAGCCAGTTTTTAGTAAAAGTTAATGCTTTCTTGGACAAGACAAGAAATAGTTTACTATCCTACAGTGTAAAACTATTAAACAATCATTTCTGATTAAAGGACTTTTATTACTTTAATATCCTTGAAAATACATGTATAGTTTCTTAAACACTTACCCTTTGATCGTAAATACACTACCTCTGAAAGTTGAAGGAAATGGTTGATTATTACATGATAAGGCTTTTGTTTTTTCTTGAGAGTGTTCCTTGTACTCAGTGCATCAACGTTTTTGGCCTTGTACATCAACATATCTGTGGATGATTTATCATAACTTGCACGTAATTTTTGGCGCAAGTTTTCCTAGAAGTGAGTTCTGGTACAACCAGTTTTTATCGTTTCTAACGGATATTCTAGGCGAAAAAAATATCACCTTTTTTCGGCAAACGTCTTTTCTAAAAATAAAACAAATGCCTGCGAAATGGTATTACAGGAAGGAACATAAATAATTTTATATTATAAAGAAAGGTAAAATATAAAGAACCTTATAGTTTTATGAAACACTGAACAACATTCATCCATACATTGTCTCGCTAGTCAATTTACGCTATTATGAAAAAATGACACTAATCGGTTAAGACCGACAGTTTGCGATAAGAATTTTGGGGAAGGATCCTAATTTTTCACAGCTGGTATTAATTTTTAGTCACTTTCTTACGTAAGACTTTCTTATTCCTCACTCCTCTCAGACTTCATCCTCATGAACAATAATGCTATTTTCTTTTCGAAGATAGATCTTCCTCTTCCTCTCTTCTAAATTTTTAGCTGGGATAGTAGGGTAGCCTATTTTGCAACATAAAAAAACGCCGAAGTAAGCAACATGAAGGGTAGTCAAAATTGAGGACTGGTGATCCTTCTGCCCATTTGCCCACCAAATCATTTTTTATTTCTTTCCTACGGCTCTGATCGAACTGTAAATAGTTTTTGTGTCTTCCCAACGAAAGGGTGAAAAATCCAAAGTAAGAGAATTCTCAATGAAAATTAAAATGGCTCGCATGCTTTCCACACTGATGTTAGCATTAAAGTAGTGACATTGGGTAGATGTAGTTTTTTAAAAACTTGGCAAAACATAAATTTCTCCTACGATACAAGATGCCTTTATTCACTATCTTACATTTACGGTATTTAAAACTTACTTTGTATACGGATTAATGTCCCTCCTGGTCTCAAACCATTCCATAATGTATTCTATGTGCGAACCGACTGGTGCGTATAACCAAACACCAAAAATGAATTAGGATAATGGTTTTTCGAAACTTGAAACATAAAGCTGAAAACCAGAGGACATTTTTATTAAAGTGGGACCTAATCGTATGGGAGGAGAAGAGCTCCCCGCCCCTCCGCTTTTTTACATTTCCACTCGTCGGCATCCTGGAAGCGTTACGTAACAGGAGAAACCCAAATCCTCTTGGCCGAAGGGAATGTTCATTCTCTTGGGTTAGTTTTTGGTCTGTTTTCGCCCTATCAGGTCCATTGTGTTTTAAATGCCTTTTGATAAAGGGTCACCCATTTTCTGTTTTATATTGGAAAGGGAGAATCAACTCCTCGTGATTTCGTCGATGCACGCATCGGTCTTGGCTGCACCCTTAAATTGGTTGAATCAATAAACATTTTAATCTCGATGGACTTCATCAAAATAAATTGATATGCTCTGTTTAAATTCTTTTACTATCATATGGTAATTTTTTCCCACTGCCAAAGAATTCTTATATATAAAAAACTCCTTTCTATGAAACTTTTCAAACGAAATCTCATGTGTTTTCATCGTTTAACACATTGTTTAATGCTTTGCTTCCAGTTCTCTCAGCGGTATTACGAAACGACCTCTGTCAGTAGTATTACTATGCAAATGCCTTGGTTATGAATGGGAGTCTTCCTAACTGGGACTTTACAAATGCTGTATTCATCAAATGTAATCTATTTTAAACTTCAAGAGGAAATCGATTCTGGAAAGTTTCCCCATCCCTGAACCCGTAATGAAATCTGCTTCTTTCCCCATTTTTTGTTCTTATCAGAAATGTGAAAGAAAAAATTCTTACATATTATATATATATAATATATATATATTATATATATAAATATATATATATATATATATATATATTTTTTTTTTTACTTTGTCAGACCTCATGAATTCCTTGATTAGTGAAAATATCAAAGCATATTTTACTATTGTTATTATGGTTATGCATGTTGCTCAACTCTCGAGCCTGTAAAGAAATGGTACACAAAAGAGAAAAGGGGAGTAATAAAGGTAGAAAATGGGGAACTGGCAATTCCTTTGAGAGAGAGAGTTAAATTTGGTCTTGGGCCTTACTATTTCTATCTTGGGTTTTCGGCTGTATTTTTCTTCATAATTCTTTCTTCCTTTTGACTGATTACCTTCTTTTTTTTAAACTATATATTTAATAATCTATTTATTTATTCAAAACAATAAAACGGACCTCAACATTTCATATCTTCATCTTGTCCAACATTTCAAAGGTTGTATGCATTATACATTTACAACCGATTTTAAAAAAAAAAAAAGCTAGAATCCATCTAATTTACTCAAAATTCTTAATCCATCATCGGATATGAATAAGAACATTCTTTTAAAACTTGAATGACAGTGTTGAGCTGAATACCATAAGGATTCGATAGCTATTGTTCAGTCTCTGAGCGATTACAAAAATGAACGGAAAACTGGAGGTAGAAATGATTTTGTGGCAGGAATTTGTATTTGATTTCTGTGATAAAAGAGATTAACATTTTCTCTTTTATACATACTGTAGATGTATTTATGATCCGTATTGAAAGGAAGTAGTATCTTTGCAGTCATCGTTTGAAAGAATACCGGTTATTTTATGGCAACCTCTATCACACTTTACTTTGACTAATCCCTCAAAAAAATGTTGGTTATGAGATTTTTTTTTGAAATTTTCAATGTTTCCTTTTCTGATAGGACAAGATTAGTTTTCTAGATTTTTGTCTTGGTTTGAAAATGTTCCTTCTGTACAGACCGTGTTTTTACATTTGTATTTTTTCTCTATGAACTTGGACTTAGATGTTTGCACGTGGTTTTAAAAACTTCAGCGGCAACCAGTAATGTGACAACAATAGTGTTAAGAACAGCAAAAATAATTATAATGTTAGTTCATAACATTAATGATTTTAAAATCCAAATATAATTGCTCAGGAAAATAGAAAGCCTTCTTGAGTTAAGATTCCATATAAAGGTTTTGTGGTTCTTGAATTAAATACTTTATGTCTTCTGTCTCAGAATTCCTTTATTCGTGTTTTTTGAAGTGAAACTCATGGCAACGGAAAATGTTGCTTCCTGTTGCATGCAGTCTTAGGAAAATAAGTTACAACCACTGACTTTGCTAGCAAATGTTTCTGTCTAGGTAACATTTCAAATAGTTTTCTTCTTTGATATTTCCCACCTGAGGTGCAAATGGAATAAAACTAAAATTCTTGGTAATCCAACGTTTCGTCTAAAAAATAATGACAGATATCCTATAAGCCGAGATGAGAGAGAAAATCATAAATTTCAAATCCTATTTTTTTTTTTCCTTTCCTTCTTTCTTATACCATATATGTATAACCAATCATAAGTCCGTCTGAGTTACTAAGAACAAGAATTTTAAATTCAAACCACCAATATGTCGTCTGATAAATAATGATTCTTACTCCACGAAGATGTGGTGAGCGCTTGGAGCATAGAAGATGTGCCGTCACTTTTATAATACAGGACATAAAGCTGTGAAATTAGATCTGATGTCCAAGTGGCACCTATCAAGTTATACCCGTAGGTAGGACATTCTGTTAGTAAAAGTGTCTGATTGACATTCTTAACCTTTTACATTCTTATACCTTTCCCTTACTTACTAGATAGCTCACTAATTAGTTACGTGAGAATGGAAGCGTTCGTAATTCCTTTCATCTCGGTAATTATGAATCGTCAGGTTGAAAAAATGAGCCGGACGAAGAGGACAGAGAGTCCTTTCTTTAATGTTTTGGTAAAAGGGTAGGTCAAATATAAAATTCAAGGTATATGGGAAGTGACAAAAATAATAATTCATACATACATAGGTTCTCAGTCATAGGAAAGAAATAAAAATATATATTAATAAAAATTTTAACTATTTTGAATAAAATCTCCGTCAAATATTATTTGCAGTTAAGTTTTTAGACCAAAAAAGTTGGATTACCTATATATATATTTATATAGATTGGGCTACCTATATATATATATGGTATATATATATATCAATATATATAAAAACTATTTTGGGGTCAGGAAAGGATTGAAAAGGAACAGAATGGACAAAAAATGCGAAGTTAGTTCAACTCTATTACTATCGAGAATCTAAATAATTTCAAATGAAAAAAACACCATTAGAAATAAAAAGTGTTTAGAAACAAAAAGTCGTTTTTCGAAGAGAAGAGGGGGTTTATATTTCTTCGTGTCCTAAAACTTGAAGAAGGGATTTTAGAAACTGGGCAAATCTGTATTTGAGCAGCAAAAGCCATCTCAGTCTGATGGTTTTTTTCAGACGTAATCGGCTTTTAAAGCAACATCCACTGTTGGAAAATGCTCTTTTCTCAGAATAAACTTTCAAATATTTTTGGTTTTTGTACAGGAACCACTTTTATGCAAAACATATTAGACAAACATATTCATGCATAGATACCTTACATACATTGCGCATATATATATACGATATATATATATATATATATAACGGCTTTGAAGATAGCATATCTATAAATATATATATATATATACAGTATATATATATATATATAAAAATATATAGATATATATATATATATATATATATCTATAATAGGGATCAGATATATATAGACCAAGGTATATATATATGGATATATATATATATATATAGGCGATTATATATATATATATATATATATATATATATATAATATATAGCCGATATATATTATATATATATATATACGGATACTTGATAATGTGGACTGTTATATCCAAGAAATATATTATAACTTTTGAATAAAAACTCCATTAAATACCATCCAGTTTATATATATATATATTTAGTAATTCTACTAATGCACAGAACAATTGTATGTGATAAAAGTTAATATATATATGACCTAGATGGATTGGTTCAGGAGTTTTAAAAGAATGTATGGAGGCAGAGCCATATGGATATAAGAAATATATAGAAAGTGAGAAGGAGGATAGCGGTGATAGACAACAAAATCGGTTATAAGAATTATATAGCAGACTGTGTGGCACCGAAATCGTTGGACAAGATATATATATATATACACTGATGAACATCCGTTTATGGTTTTATAGAATATATATATATATATATATATATATAGGATAGAAATAGATAATGTGGTATATAATAAGGATGTAATTAATAATACAGAAAAATCAGAAATGAAGGTATGCTTATAACTAAATGGAAATGACATGGAGCTTTTGCCCTTACAGAGTTGAAAAGAGTATTCATGATTAAAGTTTAGACATATGGCGTTTTTCTGTAAACTTAGTGAAAGGTAACCATCGCCTTTTGGTTCTCAGACCCTGGCATTTGAGACGTCAGACTCGCTCCCATTTTCGTCTTAGGTCAGGGGTGATAAAAAAGGACGTTGATTTAGTCAAGAATATTTCTAAGAGACTCAAACTAGGGATGAATCTAGTGTTAGGCAGTTTTAAGCCTTAATTTTAAGCATAGATATGAAAATAAGATTTCATCGAAATACCCTTTAGGGAATTAGATAAAACAAAAATGGGGTTGAAGCAGCTTTTTGCAGGGATCATGTTCAGGGATTGGATCAACAGATTCGTGTTTCGGATAAACTGTGTTTTTAAACTTTGATGTTTTGGAAAAGATTTGAAAAAACCAAACAAAGGTTACCCTGTGTGTGAATGGTCTGCCGCAGAATAGAGAATAAGTTAGAACAACTGTTAAATGTATGAAAAAAGGATATGAGGGTTTGCCAGAAAAAACCGGACATATTTCTACCTTTTTTAACAAAGAACAAAACGGACGTTGACAAAAATCTCATTTTGATAAAACCAAAAGAAAAGAATTATATATATATATAAAATCATATATAAATATATATATATATATAGCCCTATAGATCCATAGGAAGGGTGTATATATATACCGATATATGGCATCGACGAGATCATATATATAGGAGGCTGGAGAATATTTATTTCCATATATATAATGGGAAAATGGGTAGGCTTAGTATCGAAGGCATTTTAAACATAACATGAACCTGATAGACGAATTATCCAAAATTAACGTAAAGACTGCAAATTTGCAAGTTTGGATGTAACTTCCCTGTTCACTAACGTACCAGTAAAGACGACGATGGAAATAATAAAAAGAATATGGAGGGGTCTATACATGCGACATAGATCATGACGTTTTAATAAAAATGCTAACAGCGGCCCTCAGCGTTAATGTTTTTCAAGTGGGGAAAAACCATTATATACAAAAAATGGCGTGGCCATGGGTTCAAATCTTTCACCAATTCTAGCCAATATCTTTATGGAATGGTTTGAAAAGGAAGAGGTGGGCAAAGTAAATAAAGGGAACTTAAATATCGTAAAATGGGTAAGATACGTGGATGTCATCTTGATCATTTACAAGGGAGAAAGGGAAGATCTACAAGTTTCTGAAAACATAAATAAACTAAATGACACATCAAGTTCACATTAGAAGAAGAGAAGGAAGGAGAAATTCCTTTCTTGGATGTCCTGGTCAAGAGGGTAGGGAGAATTTAAAATTCAAGGTATATAGGAAGAAGACACACACCAATTCATACATACATAGGTTCTCCAGTCATAGGAAAGAAATAAAAATAGGATTAATGACAGGGTTGTTGGCCATCAGGGCTTATAGGATTTGCAGTCCCGAATTTTTAGACGAAGAGTTGGATTACCTGAGGGAGAGTTTTTAGGAGAGATTAGGCTACCCTAAGTATTGGTGGGAGTGGGCACATATCAAAGCAAGGAAAAACTATTTTTGGGAGAGGAAAGGATTGAAAAGGAACATTTGGTAGGAAGAAAAAATTACAGTTCCGGACAACAACTCTATTGATCCCATCAACAGGAAGCTAAATAATTTCAAATTGATGAGGCAGCTACAAAAACACCATTAGGAATAAAATAGTTAGAAACAAAAAAGTCGGTAGAGGGAAAGAGATTAGAGGGGGTTTATATGGCAGCGTGTCTAGACTGTGAAGAAGGGTACTATGGCGAAACTGGCAAATCATGTAAAAGAGCGAAGCAAACAACATCTGCAGAACATAAGGCATTATAATCAGACGTCGGCAGTTGCCAAACACTGTTGGGAAAATGATCACAGAATAGACTGGGAAAATATGAGTTTTCTGTACAGGAACACCAACAAAACATCTAGACTGGTGTAGAGAACGCCTTCATAACGCGCCAACAACACGATGGCAGGGAACACCGGAAACGGCTTTGAAGACAGCATATCTAGAAAATCGTATACTCCACAGTAGCAAGGAACGAAGAAAAAACAAGAGAACGCACGGAAAACGGACATCTGGAACCAGGGGATCAGAGAAGACCAAGGTCAAGAGAGAGGTGGAGGTCACACAGGAAGAGCTAGGCGATTATAGGATTAAAGTACCAGCACACAGATATAAATACAGCCGGACTATGCGTTTGCTCATTGTACGGATACTTGATAATGTGGACTGTTTGTCCAAAAAGCTTGTAACTTTTTGAATAAAAACTCCATTAGATACCATCCCAGTTTGAATAGAGGTCCTTTTAGTAACTCTACTATGCACCAGAACAATTGTGTATGTGATAAAGTTAATATATATATATATATATATATATATATATATATATATATATATATATATATATATATATATATATATATATACTCTATATATATATATATATATATGAGAGAAGAGAGAGAGAGAGAGAGAGAGAGAGAGAGAGAGAGAGAGAGAGAGAGAGAGAGAGAGAGAGAGAGACCTAAGACCTATAATTCC
>NC_089795.1:8707590-8732300 GCF_040412425.1 Macrobrachium rosenbergii | reverse complement strand
ACAGGATTCAATAATGTGATCACAATTTGCTCTAAATTACAAGTTCTGATTGTGTAAGAGAAATCACAACTGAAAAGAATATTAACAGCTATTGTTATCTACATAAATAAGCCTTTAGCACTGAAATTAACAGCAAGGTAATACTACAATAAAAGATACTTTAAAAGTTTCATTATAAAGTTTAAAGTCAAGAGAATTGGCAAAATATACTTCTCTGTAGAAAATGAATGCTAATGTCAGGTCTCAGATGGAGATTTGGATCTCTGTCCATTTTGAACCCTTATACCAAGAAATCTGGCCTCCAACAGATGAATTTGGACATAGTAATTCTAAATTTGGCAAAGTAAGTTGCTTCCTAAACTTTAGCGAAAGGAGTCAAAATAGAGAGCATCATATGAAACTCCATGAAGCCTATGAACGAATGAAATATTTTTTAAGGCATTGATCTTCCAATGTGTTATGTCATTCCTAGGAAGAGTCTCAGAAAAAAGTGAAACAGTACAACTAGATATTTTAGGCACATTTAGTATATGGTCGGCAAGATGGTCATGATTATAAACAGATCATCTAGATATTATTACTGACAATTAAAATGAAAGTATTAAAGTATTCTGGTTTACTCAGTTATCCCCTTTCCATTATATATAGAGCAATTGTTTCATCTAGGTACTTCTATCTGCTCATCAGAAACAAATATTTCATACCTCGATATCCAGCTAAGTTACACCACTCACTAAAGTGCCAAACATTTCATTAACATTTACATGCAATATAGAGTCTTCGTCTCTCTCTCTCTCTCTCTCTCTCTCTTATATATATATATATATATATATATATATATATATATATATATATATATATATATATATATATATATATGTTGTTATGATATGTTGTGGAATATCAAATGAGACGTTTCAAGTCCGTTTTGTTGTTTATTATAAATAGGTAGAAATATGGGGTGCCTGTTCAGGCAGCGTTTCCCCTTGAATACTTTCTAATCCCATCTCTCACTTACGCTATTTCACACAGACTCTTCACACACAGGGTAACGCGTTTGGTTTTTTCAAACTATTACAAAACATCAGTTTAAAAACACAGTTTATACTTAAGATGATCCAGAGGTCACTGGAACATGATCATAGAATATTTTGCATGTAAACTTATAAGTATTTTCCAAATTAATAAAGGGTATGTGTGCAACATATTTTACATATATATGCTTATATGTTCTTTCTTAAAACTGCCGGCGACTTGAGATTCCTTCAGGTTTGAGTAAGTGTCAGTACATTTCACCTATAATGCCAATGTCCTTTAGATCACTCAAGATTTAGTAACTGTGGGAGCAAAAGTGACGTTGTCAAATACCAGAGGTCTTTCACCAAGTTTACAGAAAAACGCCACATTTCCAGACTTTGTCATCACTATTCTTTCAACTTTGTAAGACAAAGCCTATCATGCTATTCAGCCATTGAGTCATAAGCATACCTTCATATCTCACATAACAATTATGCATTATTAATTACACACACACACACACACACACACACACACACACACACACACACATATATATATATATATATATATATATATATATATATATATATATATATATATATATATATATATATGTGTGTGTGTGTGTGTGTGTGTGTGTGTGTGTGTATATGAATTATGTATGTATGTATGCATGAATATGTTTTTCTATAGAAAAGCATGAAAAATGGTTTAAACATATAAACCAAAAAATATGTGAAAGTTTATGAAGAGAAAACAGCACTGAATCGAAGTCAGTGGATGTTCCTTTAAAAGCCTCAGATTACCTCTGTAAAACAACCCATCAGACTGATGGCTTCTCTGCTTGACAA
Source organism: Macrobrachium rosenbergii (assembly GCF_040412425.1). Classification (NCBI taxonomy): domain Eukaryota; kingdom Metazoa; phylum Arthropoda; class Malacostraca; order Decapoda; family Palaemonidae; genus Macrobrachium; species Macrobrachium rosenbergii. Next base: position 8,730,429 of record NC_089795.1, on the reverse strand, counting down.
ATACAGAAGCAATATGGAGCTGCTAAAATCTCGGAGACAAGTTTTGTGAGGAAGAAAAAGTCTTTCTCCTTTTCAGTGAAAATGACTCCCAACGATAAACACTTCTCGTTCTCTTTCATTTCCATTTCGATAATCAACATGTCTCGACCTCATGAGTGGGACGAACGGGCTTCGGATTTTTGTCCATTCTGTCATTTTTTAACCTGAATGACGCACTATATATATATATATATATATATATATATATATATATATATATATATATATATATATATATATATATATATATATATATATATATATATATATATATATATATATATATATATATATATATATATATATATATATATATATATATATATATATATATATATATATATATATATATATATATATACATATATATACATATATATACATATATATATATATATATATATATATATATATATATATATATATATATATATATATATAATATAATAATAATAATAAATTTGGTCACTTTACACTTAACCAGAATAAAATTTGACGGAGATTTTATTCTAAATAGTTAAAAGTTTTAAAGGATTCTCTGTCCTCTTCGTCCGGCAGTCATTTCACGGTTACCTGACGGTTCATAATTACCGAGACGAAAGGAATTACGAACGCTTCCATTCTCACGTAACTAATTAGCGAGCTATCTAGTGAGTAAGGGAAAGGTATAAGAACGTAAAAGGTTAAGAACGTCAATTAGACACTTCTACTAACAGAGTGCCCTACCTACGGATATAACTTAATAGGTGCCACTTGGACATTAAACACTTTGAATCTAATTTCACAGCATTATGTCCTGTATTATAAAAGTGACGGCACATCATCTATGCCTCCAAACGCTCACCACAACTTCGTGGAGGAGGAATCATTATTTATCAGACGACATATTTTTGGTTTACTTCCCCTTCTCTTGTTCTTACTAACACATACGGAGAAGGAAAGGAAAAAGAAAGACATATGATTTGAAATTTATAATCTCTTTCTCTCTCCCTCTCTCTTGCTCTATTTGTCACTATTTTTTCGTAACTTATGCCAAGAATTTTAGTTGCATTTAATTTCTACCTCAGAAAAAGAAAAGAAATCGTTTGAAATGTTACCACCTAGACTGGAAGGTTATGCTGGTAAAGTCAGTGGTTGTAACTTATTTCCTCTAAGACTGCATACACAGGACAACATTATTCGTGCCATGAGTTTCACTTCAGTGTTAACACGAATAAAGGAATTCTGAGACAGAAGATATAAATAATTAAATTAAGAACCATAAAACCTTTGCGTGCGTATCTTAACTCAAGTAGGCTTTCGTATTTTCCTGGGCAATTATATTAGGATTTAAAAATCATTAATATTATCGTTAACATTATCATTGTTTTTGCCGCTCTTATTGGTATTGTCGTCTCATCACGGCTGCCGCTGAAGTTCCTAAAATCACATGCAATGAGTAAGTCATTCATAAAAAAAATACAAATGTAAAAGGACAGTCTATACAGAGACAAACCATTTATTCATTTCTATAAAAAATCTCATAACCAACATTTTTTTTTTAGAGAGAATTATTCAGTAATAAAGTGTGATACTCGTTGCCATAAAATAACCGGCATTCGTACCAACGATGATTGCAAAGATATTACTTCGTTTCAATTCGGATCGTAAATAAGTCTACAATAGGTAGAAAGGAGAAATTATTAAGCTCTTCCATCACAGAAATCAAATACAAACTCGTGTCACAAAATTATTTATATGGGGCTCCTCTACTTCCGTTCGTTTTGGATCGCTCAGAGACTGACATAATAGCTGTCGAATCCTATGGTATTCAGCTTAGCAATGTGATTGAGTTTTATGCAATATTTGGTATTCATATTCGAAGATCGTTCTCTATTTTGGTATAATTACAATGGATTTTATTTCTATTCGTATTGTAAATGTATAATGCATATAACCTTTGAAATGTGAGAGATTGCATGAAGATATGAAATGCTGAGGTGGATTAATTTTCTAAGAATAAATTAACTGATTATTAAATATATAGTTTACAATGAAGGTAATCAGTCAAAGGCAGAAAGAATTATGAATTTACATTCTGCCGTTAAAACCCAAGACAGACAGAAAGTGGCCAAGGCCAAATTTACCGACACTCTGTCTGTCTGTCTGTCTGTCTGTCTGTCTGTCTGTCTGTCTGTCTGTCTGTCTGTCTGTCTGTCTGTCTGTCTGTCTGTCTTCCCCTTTTCTCTTTTTGTGTACCATTTCTTAACAGGCTCGAGTTGGGCAACATGCATAACCATAATAATAATTGTAAAATATGTTTTTCACATATTGTCACTAAACGAGGAATTGAAGAGGTCTGGCAAAAAAAAAAAAAAAACTATAATATTCAGTCATTTTTCTTTCACATTTCTGTCTTGGTTGTTTCTCCACTGTCTATTTTAAAGGAGAGAGATTTCATTACGAGTTCAGGGATGGGAAACTTTCCAGAATAGCTTTCCTCTTGGAGGCTTAAAATATATTACATTTGATGAATACAGCATTTGTAAAGTCCCAGTTCCGGAAGACTCCCATTCATAACCAGGGCATTTGCATAGTAATACTACTGACAGAGGTCGTTTTCATCTAACCGCTGAGGGAACTGGAAGCAAAGCATAATGCAATGTGTTCGAGGTAAGTACCATGAGATTTCGTTTGAATGAAGTTTCATAGAAAAGAGTATTTTATATATATTTTTATTCTTTGGCAGTGGGAAACAATTTCGAGTTTTGAAGTAAAATAATAAACTTTAAAAGAGTATATCAATTTATTTTGATGAAGCCTTCGTGGCTTAAAATGTTTATTGATTCAACAAATTTCAGTTACAACCACATCATCGATGCCGGATGCTCAAGAAAAAACCCGATTAGTTTATTCTCCCTTTGGCATATATAAAACAGAAGAATCGTTGACCCTTTTCAAATAGGCTTTCTGTGCGAATGGAGCTGGAAGGGCTTAAAACAGATCAAAAGAACTCAACCCTAAGAGAATGAACATTCTCTTCGGCCAAGAGGATTTGGGTTTCTCGTTACGTATCGTTTCCAGGATTCTGAGAGTTTCCTCTGTAAATGGCGGAGAGGCGTGTGGAGCTCTTCTCTCTCCCCATATGGATTAGGTCCCACTTTGCTAGGCGTCCTCTGGTTTTATCTTTCATGTTTCCGTTTCGTTTTTTCTTATCCTAATTCATTATTTGTGTTTGGTTATACACACCATTGGTTCGCGCATGGAATACCGTGTATGTAAGTATGGGTGAATAAAGACTATCTTTTTGTATCGTAGGATATTTATGTTTTTCCTTTGAGGGGTGGGGTGGGAGGGTAAAAAACTACATTTACCCAATGTCACTACTTTAGTGCTAATATTGGAGGGAAAGGCTAAGGCACCCCTCCGCTCACTGGAGAAGAGTCAAAGAGGCAACATAGTAGAAGTTCGTAGTGTCATCACAAAAGCCTACGAAATAACCCCAGAGAAATGGAGGCAGTGGTTCCGAGGTGTTGCCAAGGAAGTCAGCTGGTCCTGGACGGAATGGGCCTGTCACAAGACCCAGTCTGGTACTCGCTGGTTCATGTCCCTGTTGTGCACTACCTTCAAGGACTTATTCAATCAGACCATGCTGGAGGATCTTTTCCACTGTGTGCCTGGGCCCCTTGCTGTGTATCTCAGTGATAAGCAGCCCACCACACTTAAAGAAGCCTGCCATATGGCCGATTCATGGGAAACTTAAAACCAGCCCCACGACACGTCTCATCGACGCATAGTGCCACCCAGGTGCCTCTAAGGCTCAATCACCCAAAGAACAGGCTGCCTAGCATCCCTATATGCGCCCAATGTAAGAAGGTGGGGCACACCGAATCTGATTGCCACTACAAGTTGGGCAACGATAGGCAGCCTACTACCGACAACCAAAACTCATCTGCCTCTGCATCCACTCAATCTTCTCCACCAACAATCACCATAGGGAAATCAGCCCATTCAAAGGGACCCTGCTGAGACTGTGGAACTCCAGGGCATTATACTGTCAGACATCCTGGTTGCCCAAAGTACATCCCCTCTAACAAGCATGTCAACCTGATTAGTTTCAGTGGCACCCCTGGATGGCTCTAGCTTACCAGTGAACCTGCTGGTTACGGTAGACACTGGCTCAGATATTATCCTGATTGACCTGACCCGAGCAAACCAAGACCATTCCCGCAGTCGAACTTCAGGTGACTACCCCTTGGGGTACACAACCTCACCGCCTTGGCGTGGTGAACAAAATCAGGCACAGAGTGGAGTTACTGTTGGGACGAGACCTCCTCTGGAGATGTCTTTCCCCAGTGCCACTCTGTTGCCTAGCTACCTCCACCAGGGAGGCCTTAACTCCAAAACCATCTGAACAAGACACTGCCACCGTGACAGGCATACCACCGTCAGCCTTACCCTCCACTCATCAAAGTGTTCAACAGAAAGGGCACTCTTCATGCAACTCCAGGCCCAGTCCTCGATCCTCACAAAAGGATGGCCACCCAGTTTCCTCCCTCACCACGAAGGGAAATCATCAGGTACTGCTGCAAGACCTGTAATGTAACAGGGCACTCCACAAATTGGCGGGGTGCCTAGCAAACAAAATGCAGGGGACACCACACCTAGAACCATTTCAAGAGGCTCTGCCCTCCACCTAAGACAGGAATCTCTGTCTCACACTACCTCAGTTACGCTGATGGGTTTTACACCCCCTGGTCACTCATCAGCCACGCCTGACTCCAATTCTCTGCCAGTGCCACTTGAGAGCCATGAGCAGTGCCAAGCTCCGTCTATCTTGGACATAGCACCTCTACTAACCTTAACCTCTATGCCTGGCCCCAAGTTAGTGTCAGTGCCAGATCCAAATCATGCCACGGATCCTCCTACGGGAGATCCTCCAAACCTCACGGAAGTGTTCATTGCCAATTCTGAGCCTCCAACCCCAACGTTTCTTCTTCCCAATCACCCTCATCTGATGAGGATGAACCTCTAGCAGACCTTAACGCTACACCTTCTCTGGTTGACCATGAACTGTCCAGCCGGAATGCAGACACTGGTGCTACCCTTATGCCAGTTGTCGCAGCAGCCAAAGTGGGGAGCCTTCCCGTAGCTCTTAGGGCTACCTCTGATCCTGCTCCTGATGGCATTTCTGGCCTATCCTCAGAGTCGGTGCCCTCATCACCTCCTAGGAATGGTGTAGCCAGACTCTGGAGGAACCAGAAGAAGAAGAAGAAGGGGCAGAAGAGATCCAATTAACCAATAAGAGCTACAAGCTCTCCTTGTCACTCGTGTCCCATTGGCACAGTGCCATTTCCATCTCAGAATGATCCTGGCACCTACCCAGAGGAGGTAGCCTGCATGATCTCTGCCCAAGTAGACTAACATCTAACACCCTAGGCATCTTGTAGTACTAACCTTGTTAATAGCCTTATGATAAAATTATCCAATACTCAAGCTGGTACACCCCTGACCATTTACCATAATTAACCCTTCAGGTTGTTCATGTCCAAAATTATTGTCTCTTATTCTGTAAAGAATTGTGTAACCCATAATTAATTGCATTCAGTTAGGTCAGTGTCATTTAATTTAATGCCATGGCCATCGGGTAGTCGGCCACGTCAACAAGACACATTTACCATGTACCCGTTGCCTAGGAGTAGAGTTCCCCTGTCGTCAGAGACAGCCAGTAGAAGTCTGTAGATACCTTTGCATAGGCATTAGGCTCTGCTGTAGTAAGTTAGCAAAACCAGTATCCCCTCCTAGCAGTTAGGTAGGTCCTTTCAGCTAGTTGCAGTGGAAAAGCACAACTCATTAAGGGAAGCTAACTGACTAGTTGAGACGAATAACTTACTTGGCCAAGGCCTTCACACCCGAAAGGGAGTGAATGCCTTTTTACAGGAGGGAGCTTTCATGTATTTATAAAATTCGTCCCTTCAGTCCATTAGCAAGGAAATCAAATTTAATGGCGGCTGGAGGAGATTCCACTAAGGGGGGTGAACTTATGTAGGCCTACCCCCAAATCACCTGATTTTGGGGATTGACCTCTTAGCCCCAGCATTGTACGATTTTTGGGGTGGTAGAAAGGGACGATTTTTGGGGTAGTAGAAAGCCGTTAGGGACAAAAAGACCAGTCAGGGCCATAATTGGGGTGCTATTCCTTTTCAATCTGACCCTTCTATTTCAAATTGACGATTTAACTATAGAATATTGAATGAGTCTATTCTCTTTTCAATCTGATATCAAGGTGCTGGCTTATTCATTACATTTATTGTTTAAATTTGAATGAGACCTCCAGTTGAAAAGAAAAATCCATTTACATTCTTAGATGCCTTGAATATAACAAGGTAAGTCAGTTTATTCATTATATTTATATATTATATTCTGAGTGCTATGTATATTATATATATGAAGCAGTTGAAAAGAAAAATCCATTTCCATTCTTCACACCAGCCTTAGAATATAACATATATATATATATATATATATATATATATATATATATATATATATATATATATATATATATATATATATATATATATATATATATATATATATATATATATATATATGTGTGTGTGTGTGTGTGTGTGTGTGTGTGTGTGTGTGTGTGTGTGTGTGTGTGTGTGTGTGAATTTTCTTTAAATGTTGCTAACTTCTAACGACAGATAACCTTATTCATCATGCAATGTAACACTTGACCCAAGTTTATTAAATTTCATATAACTCAGCTTTTGTCTTCATTTTTTAATCTAATGTCACGAATATGATTTTTTTCAAGATAGCACAAGTCAGTTATTCAGCGAAAAAAAAGGCCCAAAACATAATAGTTCAACCAGAAGAAATGAATGAAATGCTTGACACGTGTTGGAGCAGAAAACTAAGTCATTGATTGTATATAAATGACAGCGTTCATAATGAAGATATATATATATATATATGGGTAATAGATGAGCTGAAAGGAGGGATAGATAAGAAAAATGGTGACACAAAAAAATGCGATGGGGAAAACAAAAGTGGTGAGAGTGTGTGTGTGTGTGTGTGTGTTTGGAAACCTAACATGCAATCAAAAACCTTTTCATCATAAATATAAATTTGAATAAGTTTATTAAATTTTATAACTCAGCTTTTGTCTTCATTTTTTAATCTAATGTCACGAATATGATTTTTTCAAGATAAGTCAGTTATTCAGCGAAAAAAAGTCACAAAACATAATAGTTCAACCAGAAGAAATGAATGAAATGCTTGACACGTGATGGAGCAGATAACTAAGTCATTCGTAGTAAATGACAGCGTTCATAATGAAGATGCCACTCCCATATGGATAACAGATGAGCTGAAAGGAGGGACAGTAAGAAAAATGGTGACACAAAAAATGCGATGGGGAAAACAAAAGTGGCAAGAGAAAAGGTGACAGGTGTTTGGAAACCTAATCATGCAATCAAAAAAGTTTATAAATATAATTGAATAATGAACTAAATTTTTGAAGCATTATGTATACAGCATATATACATTAAATGACGGAAGAAGGTCAGTTCCATTTTTCAATGTACTTTATATATATATGGCGTTTCAGGACCCTCTATATCCCATCCAGTTCCATTTTTCAATGTACTTTATATGGCTGGCGTTACAGGACCAAATGAGGGAAGAAGGTCAGTTCCATTTTTCAATGTACTTTATAAGGCTGGCGTTTCAGGACCCTCTATGTCCCATCCCCAAAGTTGAAAAATTGAAATATAATTCAAGTTATAACAGATTTTGTCTTGCACTACACTTTCTGGCGTGATTTCCCATACATGAGAATTCAATGTTTGATAGTTTTACACCTTTCCGGTAACTTACTTACTTCCCCAGGTCACATCTGTGACAATTAAATGGATAATGACCCCAGATTCATCAAAGGATTAGGCCCTTTTTCATAACTAAACAGAATTTTTAGGCATTGGATTACTGGATATCAATTTAATATCAACGGCACATAGATACTTGTTAATGGTCCTGATAAATGTTTACCATAAAGTATTGGGACATTTTCATAAAATGAGTGTTTTGGAACCGCTGGAATTTTGAATTCTGAGAGGTAAATATAATTCAAGAATTTATAAAGATTTTTATAAAAGAAAAAAACTCATATGGAAAACAATTGTAACAATCGTTACGAATCCTGACTTGTTTGGTATAATTTAAGAGCAGGTATTTATTTTATAAATACTTAGGTGAAACACAGTTCAAACAACCATTGTAATCCTAGATAAGAGTGATTACCAAAAAAACTATAACACCCTCTTAAAAGAAGTAATTGCATAAAATGATTTGAAATAAAAACGCCATTGACGTGGCTAATAATTTGAGGAACAAAATGCTGGAATGAAATGAAAATTAAATTAAATGTGTTTAGCAGGAGAGAATAAAAGGAATAATCTTCCCCTATGATACAAATCTTCTTAGAAGGACAATTGAACTCGCTCCTGTGTTATTTAGTAATGAAGAATTCATTCCAACACGCTAATAGAATAAAAAACTTTGCAGCGCCTATTCAACAGATAGCATTGCGATTTCCTCTGAAATAAACGAAAGTCCCATGACTGTACATCTTCAGGAATATCTGAGATTGTATGGCAAACTGTATAGAGGAGAAACAATAGAATAATCTATCTGTGCTTATGGAAAATTGGTCGCATACGAACATTTTTGTGCTTTAGTACCAAACGTGGGAAAGTTGGAAAAATCACAAAATATTTTATTATATTTTCATGTCCCTTCAACATTTATCATTATTGTTGATGTTCAAAAGATTTACCATACAATTCATTCTATGTCAATTCTTTGCTCAAAAGGTGTTATTTATTATATATATACATATATATGAATATATATGCATATATAAACATATACATACATACATACATACATATATATATATATATATATATATATATATATATATATATATATATATATATATATATATATATATATATATATATATATATATATATATATATATATATATATATATATATATATATATATATATATATATATATATATATATATATATATATATATATATATATATATATATATATATATATATATATATATATATATATATATATATATATATATATATATATATATATATATATATATATATATATATATATATATATATATATATATATATATATATATATATATATATATATATATATATATATATATATATATATATATATATATATATATATATATATATATATATATATATATATATATATATATATATATATATATATATATATATATATATATATATATATATATATATATATATATATATATGTATATATATATATATATATATATATATATATATATATATATATATATATATATATATATATATATATATATATATATATATATATATATATATATATTTATTTATACATATATGCATATATATAGCTTCAATGCTTTAAGATATGATGAAATATTTATGGGCGAGATGGTACTGATATATATCAGTTAAATATTTGTATTCATATAAATAGTTTGATTCCTCAGCAATATTATAGTCAGGTGATCTTCCAAGCGTTATATATATTATAGTATGCGTTACTTTGATCTAGATTATGCCAAAATATAGCCTAAAAGTGAGTTTGATCGTTCATTAACGTGATAGAACTGCAGTTGTCCATATAGCTTTAGGATCCAGGCTTTGAAAATCGGCAGATAAGGTATAGTTTCAAATCTCTGTTTTTATGGGAGGAAATTAACTTGTGATTTTTACCATGATTTTCTAATCATTATGAACTTTTGAACTGGTGTGGGAGATTTAATATGAATATTCATACCTCTTTTATATTATTATTTTGTTATGTTACGTTTATATCTTGGCTATATTTTACACTTTCCATTATTGTGTTTTGCATTTCATATATTTTTGGGAGTTATCTATCATGTTTAATTCTTACGACAGATGTATATGGACTTGGGAGTTTGAAAAGGACATGCAAGTCATTTGCAATGTCAATCTCTTTTACATAAGTGTGTTTTTTTGAAAACTTTTATTTATTGATTTGTGAGTATGTCATTTTGGGGATTTACTATTTATAATGAGACTTCTTTAATCAGAAGTGTTTTTGCAGTTTAGAGTTTAGTTACTGTCTTATTATTCATAAATTATGCATTTTAATCTTTCTTTGTTTTATTCATTTCTTGTTGGGTTATTTGAAAAAGAAATTTTTCCAGTAAGAAACTATTGTGTTTCTTTAAATAGTCCATTTAATTGCTTTGAGAGAACCAAGGTCGGGTGGATGAGCTTTGGAAAACGATGAGAGAGAGAGAGAGAGAGTCGATACACGGAGATGAGAGAGAGAAAAAGAAAAAATGTGAGTGTTTACATGGGTGAACTTTTTTGTCTTTTTCCTGAAGAAGATCGTTTATTTAGTACATCAACAAAAAGTGTTGATTCTGTTCCTCCAATATCAAATATATATCATATAAAATATATATATAAATAGGAATATATATTATATCATATATATATATATATATAAATGTTATATTGTACTGCATATATGTATGTATATATATATATATATATATATGTATATATATATTTAATATATATATATATATATATTTTATATATATATATATAATATATATATATCATTTAAGATATATATATAGAAATATATATATATATATATATATATATATATATATATATATATATATATATATATATATATATATATATTTATATATATATATATATATTTATATATATATATATTTATATATATATATATATATATATTTATATGTGTATATATGTATTTATATATATATATATATATTTATATATATATATATATATATATTATATATATATATATCTTATATATATATATATATATATATATTCATACATAAGTGTGAGTGTTTGAAAAATAAGCGTTTAAGAACATAAAGTCATTCTAATACTTTATTCTGCTATCTAGAAGGATAAAGACTGGCCTCGTAGGACTGTCTTATTACTCTAAAAACATTGTTAACTTCTCATAGTTACAAAGAACATTTTCTTTCTGAAAAGGAAAGGATCCAGTTACAAAATTATGCAAAGTCCATTTCACTTTCACCAAGAACCAAAGCAAACACGAGCAACTGAAGAACGGAGAGGTAAGTAGACGCCAAAGAAAAAAAAGAAAACAGTGGACTACGTTTTGTCACACAAGCTTTATTTAGTACATCAACAAGAGTATTGTTAAGGATCCAAATCAAATATCCCATCATCAAAAATCTCATGCCCAAACAGGAAAATTCTAGTCATAGTGACTTACATTTGAAAATGTTGCTTCACTGCAATTGCAGCGGAGATATTACATACTAACCCATAATTATTTAAAGAGCATATTATATCGTTTTGAATACAAACTAATGAACATTCATTTCAAGAGGATTACTAAAAACCTGAGTTTTATTATATATATATATATATATATATATATATATATATAAATATATATATATATATATATATATATATATATATATATATATACATGTGGTATATATATATATATATATATATCTCTGAAGTTATGATATATATATATATCAAAACAGTCAACAGATTCAACACTTTTTTTGAAAGTGTAAGCGTGATCAAGAGATCACTTCAGGAAAAAGGAAAAAAGGACCATGGAAACACTCACATTTTTTCTCTCTCTCAACTCTCTCTCTCTCTCCGTGTATCGGCTCTCTCTCTCTCTCATCATTTTCCGAAGCTCATCCACCTGACGTTATTCTCTCAAAGCAATTAAATGGACTATTTAAAGAAACACAATCGTTTCTTACAAAAATAGGTTTATTATTCAAATAACCCAACAAGAAATGAATAAAACAAAGCAAAAATTAAAATGCATAATAAATGAATTATCGAGTCAGATAACTAAGGTCTAAACTGCAAACAAGCTGATTAATTAAGTTCTCTTATGGCTAATAGCCTGAAATCCAGAAAATCTCACATGGTTCCCCAAATCAATAACTAAAATCATGTAAAAAAAAACAGTAAACATAAAGAGATTGAGCATTATAATGACTTGCATGTCCTTTTTCTCAAACTCCCAAGTCCACAGACATCTGTCGAAAGAATTAAACATGATAGAAAACTCCCAAAAATATATAAAATGCAAAACATAATAATGGAAATTGTAAAATGCCTAGCCAAGATATGGCAAACTAACATAACAAAATAATAATATAAAAGAGGTTGAATATTCATATTAAATTCCAACACCAGTTCAAAAGTTTATAATGATTAGAAAATCTAGTAAAATCACAGGTTCAATTTCCTCCCATAAAAACAGAGATTTGAAACTCTACCTTATCTTAGGCCGATTTTCAAAGCCTGATCCACTCAAAAGCTATGGCTGGACAACTGCAGTTCTATCACGTTAATGAACGATCAAACTCACTTTAGGCAGATTTTGGCATAATCTAGATTACTAACGCACGTGGTCACGAATATACATAAGGCGGAGATCACCTGACCCCCACTATTGTGAGCTTTAAGGCAGATAGCTGAGGAATCAAACTATTTGCTGAAACAAAGATTTTACATCGAGTCTCTCGCCCTAGTTCCATCTTGCTCCAAAAATTCTTTCATCACATGTTAAAGCATTGAAGCTAGAAATGCATATATGTCCTTTAAATAGAGCTCGGCCACCCCATAAGAGCGCTCTCGCCTCCTTAACGGCAAACTAAAACAAAAGCATATGTATAAAACATAACAAAATAGAGCTATGCTCAATTAGCAATGTCTACTGCACTGCAGCTTTAAGGACTGCTCTCATGACGCACTTCCCACGTCACTGGGGTTGTGTTCTAGAGCCTTCACATGTAATCTTACAAACACGAATAAGCTTTACTAACCCCTGCAACAAGAATTATCAGTTCCTGTTCTTAAGACAATTAAAATTGTCGGCATAATATATTCCTGATACTGGAATATCCCGGAATCGTCGATGTCTTCCAACGGTGGAACCGTCATTGGCACCTTTGGTTGTAGGAACCGCCACTGATCAAATGCTCGTTATGCGTATGACGCATAAATTATCTTCTCGAACTGTTGAATACAGCACGGCTAAGTACGAGAAAGTCCGTAGACAGGATTCTGCAGGATGAGTCGAACTGCTTGGACCCTCGATGAACGAATGTCGTCGACTTGTTGCTCTGGCACATCATTGTAACTGCATACTCCTTGCAAAACATGGCAGTAAGCGTTCTGGTGGACTCAATGTGGTAATCTCGCAGGAACTGTCTAAAGTCACATTCTGTCGGAGTCTGTCCATGAACTAATGATAATTCACAACCACCCACAGATACAACTCGCAACTGGAAAATACTACTGTCACACACACACTTCTCTCTAACTAAAGTACAACTTGTCTTATAATCAACTCCGAACCTTGATATTGATCTCCCAAAATGAACATGATCTCTAATCCATCCCATGTCACTACTGAGTCTCCCAAAAGCACTCGAAAAAGGTCTAATAACAAAAAAGTTTCATGTTACTGAACCAAACAAAACTACCAATGCAAAAGTCAAACACTCACAATGTGAACTAATTTGGTGTATCTCAGAATAATCACAGTCAACTCACTACTAAGCACAATAACTCTACGGAACTCACTCATAAAAAAAATTCTATCCAAACACTAAAAGGTATCATATCTCGTAAAAGACATGAAAGTTCTACTCCGGTTAGCAAATATTTCGCAACACCTGACTAACTCTCAACAAAATAGCAATTGACGTAATGGCAATCGCTCCCATGATCTGAACAACTACAATTACTCACAACACAGCTCCCTTCATTTTAAAAAAAAGAAACCGGAAAAAAATTCAAATACTCAAATACGCCAAGGCGAAAAAGATCAGACCCAGTCGGTTCGATATACTAAGTACCTCCCAAAAAAAAAATATCCTAAACAACAATGGTTGCCGTCAGATGATGAAACACATCATAACACAATAACAAACTAACACACTAACACATCGGGCAAATCTCGTCTGAAATTAGCCCACTGTCTCAACTCCCAAAATCATTCGAAAACAAATGATTATAAAAAAACTTCAACATCTAAAATGAACAAGAGACAAAAAAAAATAAATAAATATCATATATATACAAACATCAACCCATTTATCCCTCTAACTATATACAAACGTTCCATTACATGACTATATACAAATGTTCCATTACATGACAATTTCTTCAACTGGGGAAATATGTGGTCAGGCCGAGTCACTCCAGTATTTACATCTTTAACTACAAATCTATTCCCTCTTTTGATCTCTACAATTTCAAAAGGTACGTGGAACTTCGGACTTAATTTATAATTCAGATCATTCCGAACATTCACTTTAACAAACACTCTATCACCCATGAAAAAGCTAGGGCTCGAGCGTTATCTACCATTGCACGCGAACTAAGTTCAAGTTCTTTACTGATACGTGAAAATCTTTTCTCGCTGTATTTATCAACGAAGTGACCGTAACATCACCCTGAACTCGCTCTGGCAACAAATCAAAGGGTCCTTTCAACTTGTACCCATACAAAGCTTCTGCTGGAGATATCTTAATTGTGTCATTCATCATAGTATTGATAGGTATATCGCACTTCATCCAAAGATCTGTCCCAATGTGTATCGGAACCACCCACCGTCATGCGCAAAGCTTCGATTACTTTCCGATTCGCCCTCTTTAACCCATTTGTTAGGATATACAGGATTATAGATACTTTCTTTATTCCCAACAAATTAGCAAGTCTTCTAAAGTCTTATTAATAAACTCCCTACCATTGTCTGTGATCAGACATTCAGGAACACCATATCGATAAATTATGGGTTTTAAAAAGGCCCAACTTCCTCAGCTGATTTGTACTTCAGTGGGAAAATCTCGACAAAGCGTTGTCAACTCATCATTTTACTAATAAATGTCTATAACCATAAGCGGACTTTGTAAGTTACCCAGAATATCCATATGCACTCTCTGAAACGGCCTATGTGGTCGGGATATGAACCCAAACGACACGACACTGTCATCGCTGGCTTATTGCATTGCAAATAGCGCTCTCTCCGTCTTCGTGGTGCTTAGTTATCTGCGGAAAACACATTTTTCCAAAAACTTTGACCTGACGTTATCATACGTCTTGTCCACAGTCCAAATGAGGAGAACCAAATTTACAATGTACAATGTCTAGAACTTGTGGTACTAGACTCTCTGGCACGATGATTTGTGTAATCTGGATGCTTCGAGTATGGCAAGTTATACTTAACTTTCCTCACCTAAATTTTCTCCAACTCTAGACCAGAAAAGGCCTTATACCCTTTTCGGTGAAACTCCTAAGAAATGCCTTAGCATCTGACAACAATTTATCTTCATCTTGCTTTTGTTCTCTTTCCTCTTCCCAAGTGACATTTTCTCGTAATATCACACAGCAGCGTTACTCTCACTCTTCGAACAACAATCTCTCCCAAGACTGCCGAGTCTTTCTCCCTTCTCACTGCTTGAACGTGTATGTCCTCTACATGCGATCTCTCAGAACTACTAATATCAGAGACATTAGACACCAAATATTTACTCTTCTCCCACACAGGATTCGGTGTGTATTTTTACTGACCGGAAAGTATCTGCTCAATGGTTCTGGTGGGGACATTATGCTTACCTTCAATGTATTTGAGGTTTGCATCAAAATCTCTCAATGTTAGGAACCACCGTGTGTCTCTTTGGGTGACAAATTTGGCTTATTAAAAGCTCTAACAACGGTGATGATCTGTAAAATCTCAACTTTATTTCCCAACAACAACATCTTAAAATGTAACCCTAGAGACGACTGGTGAAAGGTTCCTTGTCCACAACTGACATCAGCCTTTCTGTTACTCCCGTTTGTTTTCTTTAGTGGCAATTTCCCCTCAAATTTCTGCATCAAACATGCACCTAGGGACCTTCTGACTCGCGTCAGTCACTAAGGTGAATGGTTGACTAAAATCTGAAACTTCAAAACTGGTGGGTTCACCAAAGCGTTCTTAAGCTTCTCAAAACAATTGTTGACTATCACCCCAAACAAACTTAACGGTAACAAATCTGTCAATGGAGAGCTTATTGAGAAAAAGAGACAAAACGGCGAAAAAAGAAACCCAAGCTATACCTAGTGAATGATCTGTTTCCTGGTTTTGGGCACTGTGAAAATTAAATGGCTTTTTTTTTTCATCATTTTTTTAACTCCCTCTTTAGAGATAACATGCCCTAAATGACAATTTGGTCTTCAGAAACTCACATTTGGCCAATTTGACTTTAATCCAGTGAACCGTAATCGCTTGAGGACTTCTTTAACACCTTTAGATGTTCTTCAGTTTATCTGTGCATTGAGAATGTCATCCATGTACACAAACACTCACTTTCCTAACAAGCCATGAAGTACTGTGTTAACCAGTCTTAAATTTATTGGACCCTTGTAATTAAAAAGGCATCCTATTGTCGTAATGTCCCTTTGGTACCGAAAATGCTGTATATTTACGGCTTACTCTACAAAGGGGAACTTGTAAAAAACCCTTGCATAAGATCTATAGATGAATATATATTCTTGCCACCGATCTCAACAAACAAATCAGGCAAACAAGCTACCGGATATCTATCTGGGCATGTTTTTTCATTCAATTTACGAAAATCTACACAAACTCTGATACTATGTCTTTCTTGGAACTGCAATCTTAATAAAATTAAACGGAGAATTGGTCGGTCTGATAATGCCTTCCGACTTACTTTGAATTTTCTTACTTTTCCTCTGATCTTAAAAGGAATTCGATACTGGAATATATATGGGATTTGTACCCTTTTCTAGGCGGATTGAATGTTCTAAAACATCTGTAACTCCTAATTTATCTCCCTTCAAAGCAATGATATCTAGATATTCTTTCAACACTTTCTACTTTATCTGAATACTCAGGATAATTTTTTTTAGCCAAATGTTCATGCAGAACCTGACTTCGGAACTGTTGCTCCTCGTTAGGAAAAATATTATGTCTCCACAAAAACTCACTAATTTATGTTCTTCACAAACTCTTCAAGATCAATTACAAGGTCTTTGATATTTTTTCACCGAGTCTTGATAGCCCAATTCTACTGAAGTCACACCAAAAACTGAAACTTCATTCACTGAACACTCACAACGGCTTTGAATTTTCGGTTCCTCAACAAACACTTGAGAAGGAAACTTTTTCTCTTTCAGCGACACTTTAACCAATGTAGGGCGGTTGCAATTCAAGACCTTCCAACAAAAATCCTTTGAAAGATCTTTGCGGAATATCAAATTCTAATGAACACATGTCTTAGACAAATTAGGTTTCCAAGTTTTTTCCTGTGTATATATGGAACAAAACAAATCAATGAAAGTTTCTATATTTTGGGTTGGCTTCCCGTCAACTAACCTTTAAAATTTGTAAAAACTTTCGTCACTTTATGCAAACAATTGATTGGGATGTGCTTTGCATCGTCCGGCATTTTGTGAGTAATCACACGCCCTGAGCGTAACAATTAAAAAAGAAACCAAAAGAAAAGAGAAAGGTAAAAGTTACCCTCTAAAAGAAGTTGAAAACGGAGTTCTGGGCAACTTATCGAAATGGGGTTACCAATTTGAACAGAAAACTTGCTACCTATCACTCGACTTGCTTTTTGAATGATTCACCCACTATAAGACAAACAAAAACACCAGCGTGATTTTTGTTGAATCACCACTTTGCGTAATTAACGGGCAATCGCCACTATTCACACTTATTTGGGAATTTGTTACTTGAAAATTGCTCTAGAGATCATCCAGATCTATTTCACAACTCCCCCTTTGTACTTAAACGTTAAAAAAAGATTCCCCTGTATTTCCACGTAATCCGACCCACTATGAAACTCAGCTCTCTTAAGACTGAGTGGTCGTTTTATTATAAGGCGATTCTGCCTTTGGCATCGACGTTACCAATTAGTCTATTAGTAATTCCCTGTTTGGAAGAATGAAATGGAATGGGACATCTGACATTAAAATCTTTGGAATTAATGTAATTTTAATTTCCTTTTACGGGAACAGATTCTTTTTGAAAATGTACTTTAGATTCTAGCGATCTTACTTCAGGAAAAAGACGTGAAAAGGTTCACCCATTGAACATCACATTTTTTATTCAACTCTCTCTCTCTCTCTCTCCGTAATTTTACTCTCTCTCAAACCAAGATCATCCACCCGACCTCACCATTCTCTCAAAGCAATTAAATTAACTATTTTAAAGAAACACAATCGTTTCTTACAAAAATAGGTTTAAAGGTTCAAATAACCCAACAAGAAATGAATAAAACAAAGCAAAAATTAAAATGCATATTTTAAATGAATTTCGAGTCAGATAACTAAACTCTAAACTGCAAAACACTTCTGATTTAAGTCTCATTTTGGCTAATAGCCTAATCCTAAAATTTCACATAATCCCAAATCAAGCTAAAGTCATGTAAAAAAAAAAAAACAGTCTACCACATAAAGAGATTGACATTGCAAATGACCCTATGTCCTTTTTCTCAAACTCCCAAGTCCACAGAAACGAAAGAATTAAACATGATAGAAAACTCCCAAAAATATATGAAATGCAAAACATAATAATGGAAAGTGTAAATGCATAGCCAAGATATGGCAAACGTAACATAACAAAATAATAATATAAAAGTCTTATGAATATTCATATTAAATCTTCACACCAGTTCAAAAGTTTATAATGATTAGAAAAGAATGGGAAAAATCCAAGTCGGAATTCAATTTCTCCCATGCTCCAGAGATTTGAAACTTACCTTATCTGCCGATTTTCAAAGCCTGGATCACCCAAGGCTATGGCTGGACAACATGCAGTTCTAGAGACAGTTAGGAAGGATCAAACTCTTAGGCAGATTTTCTTAATCTAGATAGGGAAATTTTCCTACTAGGGAATATACATAACTTACCTGGAGATCCATGACTCCCAACTATTGCTGAGCTTTGAACTGAGGAATCAAACTATTTGCTGAATACAAAGATTTTACATCGAGTCTCTCAGCCCTAGTTCCATATTTTTGCAATCCAAAAGTTACATCACACCTTAAAGCATTAATATTTATAAAATGCATATATATATATTAAATATATATATATATATATATATATATATATATATATATATATATATATATATATATATATATATATATATACAATGCTTAAATATATAGTCTAAAAATCAGTTAATTGATTTCTGTGTGTGTGTGTCACAAAATAATTGTTCACTGATAAATCAAGAAGACACATGACCAATTCACAGATATATATATATATATATATATATATATATATATATATATATATATATATATATATACAATGCTTAAATCTTGATAGTCTCAAAAAATCAGTTAATTGATTTCTGTCATGAGGCACACGAAGTGGTCACAAAATAATTGTTCACTGATAAATCAAGAAGACACATGACCAATTCACAGATGACTTTTCTGTCTTTAATTCAACTAGGAGGGAATAAAATAATGTGCATTACTTTGATATTAACTTTTCTTATTCAGGTATTCAGTATTCATTATACAAAAAAATAACAGTATAAAAAAGGTGAAAAATATCGACAACATCCGAGTTTGATGGTTACTGGATGAATTATCATTTGTACAGTTTCTGTGTTTTCTTTTGTTTGTGTCGAGGTTATATGCACCTTTCCCGCTAGTACATGAAAGTATTTTTGTGAAGTTGTAATAATGGTGGGCAACAGCAAACTAGCATGCTCGATAATTTCCCCGTTTTCCTGAGTTTGAATAGAATTTTCTTTGACTCACGAAACTGATTAATAATTATTCCTTCGTATCGTGAATAACGTTGCTATGGTTGACTTATAAACATTGGATCATCTTCATCTTCTGTCAAGGACGATCTTCAACCTGCTGCTTGGATTTTTTTGTTTTCGCTCATTTTGAACGAGCAATAGACACGACTGGTAAGCCACGCACAACAAGAAGAAGAAGAAGAAGAAGAAGAAGAAGAAAAGTTAGTAAAACGTTAGTACCTCCAAAAGGAAATCACAAATAACTTAGTTACATAGAACGAATGGAAGTAACTTCGACCAAAACATACGAAAAAGACAAACTTCAAATTAGTTTTCTTTGCTTTCCTAAAGCACCGCACAGGGGTCTTTGAAATAATATCAGATATCGGGGTGAAATGATTCTTGTATCCAACAGGGAAAAATCACGACACAAAATATGCCTCCGTTATCGTCGTATTTATGACAGGGATGGTAAATCCGAATTGCTTAATGGCGACCGTCCTACGCGCAGTTAAACACCGAAGTTGGCAAAAGGTTTCATGTAATGGGAGATATTCGTGTCGGTAAAGACAGCAATAAGTGGAAAGCAAAGACGCTGTTAATTTTCTTAACAATGATTAACCGCTGATGTCGAAAGTAAGGTTTTAGTATTTTCACTTTCCCGGTTAGTGAAGGAACAAAATCCATGGATGTTAAGGCATGTTCTTTTATATTTTTTGTAGAAAATGTGGACATACGCTGTTTGTCTACTTATAATTTGTTACTCACATATTTTACTATAATTTTCTCCTTCCCTGCATTCCCATAGTGTTTATAAATGTTACTGTTAATAATAATAATAATAATAATAATAATAATAATAATAATAATAATAATAATAATAATAATAATAATAATAATAATAATCGTCGATTAACGACGAATTTAAACCGAGTCTATATGGGGGTGAATATATTATAAGACAACAGTTGATTAAAAGCCAACATACGCAAGCATAACGTAATTGGACCTCGGTTTTATAGGTACTGACACTGTCTGCCATACTTTTAGAATTTGTGCTATTCAGCACACGGACAATTCCATGACTCTCTCTCTCTCTCTCTCTCTCTCTCTCTCTCTCTCTCTCTCTCTCTCTCTCTCTCTCTCTCTCTCTAAAATAAACTGTGATGAAACCCAAAGAAAATATTCTTAGAAATGCGCCATGCATATTAGCATAATATTCTTTACCCTTACTATAAGAAGGATAATCTTATAAAAGATTACTTTATTAACTCTTACTATAAAAAGATAATCTTGTCAACTCATGAAATCCAGCCCCGTTCAGTGTTGTTTGGTCCCTCTTTCTAATTAATTACGGAGCGTTGTCATCACAGAATGAGATCAAAGACAAAGAAACGGGATTAAATAAGAAGGAAAGCGATAGAAGAGAAGGGCTTGATGATATTACACTACATAAGTTTAACAAAGAGTAGAATTTGTTCACCAGTGGTTCACCTTATAAGATTTTAGCCGCATTAAATCAGTTACATGGCAATGGATCTTATTTTCTTGGCAGACATAGAATAATCATTCAGGGTCTGGTACGTTTCGGCGTAGCCCACTTGGCGTGGCCGTCAAGGCGTCAGAACATTTCCACGTCACTGACTTTCAAATTTTATTAGGATATATTTTTCATGCAGGGAATCCAGAACAGGCCGCAGGTCCAAAAAAGGATGAAAAGGGGTAAAAACAATGAAAACACCCAACTTCTAATATGACTTTTTTGTCATTTATTCTTAGAATAAAAAATTACGCCATTTTATAAACTGATGAAATGACGTAAATTAAAAATTTGTATTGCAAAAACTGTATTATAAAACATTTTTTTAAAAACCTAGTAAATCTATCTAATCTCAGAAATTGCTTTTTTCATTTCGAAGTTATGAGCAGCACCCCTAATATAAGGAATTCAATAGGATCTGATGATTCAACTTCCAATATGACTTTTTTTATTCGTTCATCAGCATCTCTATATTTTTTTAGCTTTTGGGGGCCTGATATCCAGTTATCAACTTTTCGAGGACTGCGTCACGTCCTTTCTGGACTTTCCGCAAGGCAGCAATAAATTTCCAGATTGCGGGACGGTGCATTCCAAGCTCATATTGCAAACGTCGATTGGCCGCTTCGGCTTGACTATTAGTCCGATCTTCATTGTTTAGAGTTCGTTCATAAAAGTCCCATATCTCGGGAGCGAAAATTGGGTTCATCCTTGCGTTTCCACGCTCATT
Source organism: Macrobrachium rosenbergii (assembly GCF_040412425.1). Classification (NCBI taxonomy): domain Eukaryota; kingdom Metazoa; phylum Arthropoda; class Malacostraca; order Decapoda; family Palaemonidae; genus Macrobrachium; species Macrobrachium rosenbergii. Next base: position 8,708,189 of record NC_089795.1, on the reverse strand, counting down.
CAGTCGTCCAATATAAGTATCCTCAAACCTATGAAACGAAAGCGAGTGCTATGATCATGTTAGCCCATAAAGCAAAGTGAGAATCAGTTTTATAACGATTTGACAAACCCAATGAAACAAGCAAGATGTCTGTGCATGTTTTGGGCTAGACAGAAAAAGCAAGCCCTTAATGCGAACGGTGGAAATGCATCTTGCATAGCACGAATGGCAGCTTGTTCAAAGTCACAAATATTGAAGTCGATCTCAAATTGGGTTCGATGGTTTAAAGTAACTCAAATAAACGAAAATAAGTTGTTAGGAAGCAGAGCATAAACTATACGAATAACTCCTCCACGCTTCCCAGCCGATATAACATACACCTGATGAAAATGACTAGGGGCGATAGTGAAGTCCCATCAGCCAACCAAATTTATAAATACGCTAAATGTTGCAGCCAGCTTATTCTTCCGAATACTAATATCCTATTGATGCTTTCTCTAGTGTCTCCCAATAGGAATTTCTCTTCCACACCCCGGTGGGGAACATATAATGTATAGGACTCAGGTAAAACTAAATGCTCCAAATCAGTCGGGTTAGCTGGTGCCTTGTTTAATCATTTT